>NW_009694833.1:1850-26506 GCF_000703405.1 Apaloderma vittatum
GTAGGAGACTTGAATATCTCTCCCATGAAGAAAGACTGAGAGAACTGGGGCTGTTTAGCCTTGAAAAGAGACAGGTGAGAGGAGACCTCAGTAACTTATATAAATATCCAAGGGGTGAGTGTCAAGGGGAAGGGGACAATCTCTTCTCAGTGGTGTCCATTAATAGGACAATGAATAATGGGGATAAGCTAGAACATAGGAAGTTCCACCTCGACGTAAGGAGAAAGTTCTTTACTGTGAGGGCGACAGAGCACTGGAACAGCCTGCCCAGAGAGGTTGTGGAGTCTCCTTCTCTAGAGACTTTCAAAACCCGCCTGGATGTGTTCCTGTGTGGCCTGCCCTAGGGGATCCTGCTTTGGCAGGGGGGCTGGACTAGATGGTCTTTCGAGGTACCTTCCAACCTCTGACATTCTATGATTCTATGATTCTATGATTCTATGATTCTAAGATTCCATAACTCTATGATTCTATGATTTAATACAAATGAATCAGCAAATAACCTTTAAAGTAGTAAAAGAGTGTCACAAAAGTGTTTATCCCTTCAATACCTTTTATACATTTAATTTATTTCAAATACAATAATTATTTTATTACATACTTCAATTTCTTAGTTACAATAGTTGGATGATTTTATCATATGGTTACACATGGTAATCTTCTGATTTAGGTGTTTATTGGTAAGCATAGGTAAATAGAGGATAAGTGCATATACAGCCTACAGGACCATAAACAATGCAGCCTGTAAGGGAACACTAGCTATTTCACGGTTTATATTCTTTAGCAAAATCAGTGTGTGATCTCGCTCTTGTCTTGACATCAGCAGAGGAACTGTCCTAGGTCTGAGCTGCACTTCAGGGAATATAGTATTTATTAACTATCTTTTCTATACTCAGAAAGGCTCAGAGAAAAGTTTGGTTTCCTACCACCTGCTATTCTGGGTTGCAAAAAAATTATCTGTATCCACAAACACAAAAAATACGATAACATGCATCCCAGTGATTCACATGGTAACATTAGATTTTGTAGTGGTAATAAAGGAAAATCCATCACACGTCACATTTTATATTCAACACACTTACACTGAACAGCATTTCAAAAACTTGAGTGTTTGTCCTTGTTCCTCAAGATCTAATACCAAGAAAGAAAGATCTTATATATATATATATGTATATACACACACACACACACACACATATATTTAACACAATATATCGGTAACAATCTGAGATTAATCAGAAAAACAATAATCTAAAATTATTAATCAGATTATTAATGATTAATCAGAAAAACAATAATCTAAAATAACTCTAAAATAACTCCCAGTGCCTTCATGAAATTTCTCTAAAGCTATATGGGTACACTAGACATATGTGAAACATTTTTCCCTAATATTCAGCCTGATGTAAGTCCTTAGCAACTACCCAGTGAAATTTAAAAAGACTTTTTCTGAGGAAGATGTAATGTAAAAGAATTTCAGACCCTGTGATGAATGTATGTGAAGTGTTTGTAGCATCTTAATGTTAACCTCACTTAAATAAGTATTTATATATATTTTTAAAAAAAACTAAAACAGATATTGAGATCTCCATCATAATTTATTTCAAGATCATGCTTTGTTTAATATATCTGTTTATGTTTTTGTATCTCTACGTTTCAAAGAACAGTATAACTGAAGCTGTGATTTTGAAAGCTGACAATTTAATCTCCACGAAATAAATGTGAATATTGTAGGTCACACTAAAGGAGACTGGGCATCATATGACAAGAAAAGGGGTAATGATAGGACAAGGGGTAATGGTTTTAAACTAAAAGAAGGTAGATTAAGACTAGATATAACGAAGACATTTTTTTATTATGAGGGTGGTGAAATGTTGGAACAGGTTTCCCAGAGACACTGCACATGCCCGATTCCTGGAAATGTCAGGTTGGACAAGGTTCTGAGCAACCTGATCTAGATGAATATGTTCCTGCTTATTGAAGGAAGTTGGGCTGGATGGCCTTTAAAGGTCTGTTCCAAATCAAATTATGCTATGACTATATGATTACGTGATCATTTAAAATCTGATTGACTGCACTGAATATCAATGTGAAATTAAAGTGAATATCCAATGGGGTAAAATATTTTTCCATAGTATCTGACTGTTCTCCTGTAACTCTTTATCCTACGATGAACCATGAACCAGGAAACTGATCCAGTTTTTAATAAATAGCTAAGTGTAAGGAAATCTTTCTATTGTCATTTCCAGTGAAGCTCCACTGCATTAATGTACAGATTCACCTGACAGCAACCTCAAGTATAGCTCACCATCACATAAGGCAGGCAGCTTCATGCACCTCTCTTAAGACACACCCTAACCTCTTTTCCCAGATGTCCTACAAATTAGTCAGCAAAGTTGCCCACGTTTAGAGTGAGCTCATCAAGAAAGACATGAATCACATCTGGGAAATACACATATTTGTTCATGATATAAATACAGGATACATTATTACACAACTAAGTGATCCCTGGCAATGTACTAGTACAAATTAAAAAGCGTGCTAGATATTAATACCTTAATAACAATCTTAAAGCATGCTAAATACCACACATGTGTCTCAGTCACCCTCTCACAGGTAAGGGTTCTCAATCTCAGCGTAAAATATTCTCATCTGATGTCATGAACAAGGCGGGAAGAATGTCCTATGGACCAGCTATATTGTTGGAAAAGCTTCTCCAAATTCTACCCAAAATCTTAGTTTTTATTCCATAAGAATGGGATGGGGAAATAGAGGAAATCAGACTGCATTTTTTGGTGTGATGGTGTTTCCCTTTATCTTTTCATGTGCTCACACTCTATTGATTTTGCTAATTTAGGGATATCTAACACATGTATGTTTTACTCAGTCAAAAGAACATATACAGTGATTGAAATGAGACTCAGGGCAAAACCTTTGTTATTTGGGGTTTTGTTCCATTCAGGTTTCAGGCTTTTGTTTCCTATTTCATTTTGGGTAACTCAGGGCTGGGTCATTTTTCACAACTCCCTGTGGGTCATCACAGATAAGGGTCTGGCAAGACAGAGCTGAGCTGAATTAACAACTCCCTGCATCCTGCCTCTGTTCACCAAAACCTGTTTCGCAGGTATCCACAACAGCACCAAAAAAAATTGCCTTGAGCACTTACACGAAATCGCTCACAATAAAAGACAAACAGTATGTATGAACGCTTGAAATTATCCACCTGAACCCAGAATATGGTACATTTAACAACACTAAGGTTCATCTTCCATCAGAGTATGCAGACTTCATGAAGATGAAAAAAAAAAGCACAAATAAATAGTACACATGAGGGTGTTTAATTTAAAAAACAAAACAAAATGCACATACATATGTTAGCAATAGGGTTGATATGAAAGCAAAGAAGATTTCACTGAGTGAACTTCACTAAGCAGATGTCCGATATTCTGACCATATTCTTTCATGTATTCCACATGGCAGGTGTAATCAATAATATCATATTTACTTATCTGCAGTTAGCTGACTATGGGATTTCTGATCTAGCAGAGTGGTAGCTGATATACAGAAATCACAATAAAAACGCAACCTGCATTTAACAAAACACAGCAATTCCAGTAGGAAGTTCAGTCAAAATACCAATGTGACTCCCATTACTGGTCTTTATAAAGCATGATCACCATCACAACTCTGGGTGTTCCCAGTCACGGGGAAAACATACATGGATTGAAAATAGATCAAGGCTGTATCTATCTTTGAAACTCTTTTACTAATTTTCTGTATTTTATACTCCATGTTGTCTTGAGTCACATATTCACTCACCCCATGCTGGTCTGGCTAACACAGAGAGACTTTCACATTCCTTTAATGAACTCCGGTAAAAACCATTTACACCACCACTGATCCACCCAACTGTTGATAGCTGTTTACCTAAAACAAAGGTCATCCTCCAGGGTCCCTTCTGTGTTGAGATAAAGTTAGCATCTTGGCAACAGCTGTAGTCAGTCACATCTTGAATTATTCACTGAGTTTTGTGGGCACATCACATCTGGTGGGCCTGCTCATCTCCTCTGAGCCTTCTTCCAAGAAAGGGGTTTATTGGTGAGACACAGCAGAAATGAATATTTTCATTCTTTAGTTCATTCACTACTAAGCTAGACAAAGTGTTGCATTTGAATTTGAATCAGCAAGAATAGTAAAGTTATTATTAAAAATACTAGAACCAGGAAAAGATAGAAAATCATAACCCTTGTTTAGGAAGATGATGTAATATTCAAAAGAAAACAAACCATATGAAGTGAGTCTGCTAAATGAATAAAAAACTTGGATTTTTTTGTAAAAGAAGAACAGATTGAAAAGCTACCATAGTGAATAGAAGTAGAAGTAGAAGTAGAAGTAGAAGTAGAAGTAGAAGTAGAAGTAGAAGTAGAAGTAGAAGCAGAAGAGAATAGAATAGAATAGAATAGAATAGAACAGAACAGAACAGAACAGAACAGAACAGAACAGAACAGAACAGTTGGAAGAGACTCACAATGATTCTCTAGTCCAATTGTCTGAGCACATCAGGGCAGACCAGAAGTTAAAGCCTGTTATTAAGGGCATTATCAAAATACCTTTTAAACACTGACAGGCCTGGTGTATCAACCATCTCTCTAGGAAGCCTTTTCCAGTACTTGACCACTCTTTAGGTAAAGAAATGTTTTCTAATATCAAGTCTAAATGTCCCCTGATGCAGCTTTGAGCCATCCCCATGCATCCTATCACTGGATCCCAGGAAAATGAAATCAGCACCTCCCTCTCCACTTGCCCTCCTCAGGAAGCTGTAGAAAGCAAAGAGGTTGCCCCTCAGCTTCCTTTTCTCCAAGCTAGACCAACTTTGTTGCCCTCCTCTGCATGCACTAAATCTCCTTAACATCCTTCTTAAATTGTGCCACATAGAACCGGACACAATATTCAAGGGGAGGCGGTGTCAATGCTCAATATAGCAGATAATAATCACTTGTTTTGACAGGCTGGTCATGCTGTGCCTGATGAAACCCAAGATGGAAATTGCCTTCTTGACTGCCAAGGCACACAGCTCACTCATACTGAGCCTTCTGTTGACCAGTTCTCCGAGATCTCTTTTCACAGGGCTGCTCTTCAGCCACTCCTCCCCCAGTTTACACCTTTGCCCAGCATTCCTCTATCCCCGGTGGGGAATCTGGCATTTATTCTTGTTAAATTTCATGCCTTGCTGATTGCCTAATGCTCTGGTCTATGTAGATCCTTCTGCAAGCCATCTTAAGCCTCAAGAGAGTCAATAGCACCTCCCAGTTTGGTATCATCAGCAAACTTGTTAACAGTGCATTCAACTTCAACCTCTAAATCATTGATAAGAATATTGAAAAAAGCTAGCCCTGGAATTGAGCACTGAAGAACTCCACTAATGACTGAACATCAGCCAGATATAGCCACATTCACTAGAATCCTTTAAGCCCTACTCACCGTACTCTGTGCCTGCCTATATCACAGCTGAACAACTTGCCCAGAAGGATGCCGTTAGGGACTGTATCAAAAAACTTACTAAAATCCAGAAAATTGACATCCATTGCCTTCTCTTCACTCACTAGGTGATTGACCTTATTATAGAAAGATATATTAATTAGACAGGACTTTTCCTCTGTGAACCCATGTTGACTGTGCCTGGTGATTTAATTTTGCTTTAGCATCATAGAATGTTAGGGGTTGGAAAGGACCTCTAGATATCATCTGGTCCAACCTTCCTGCCAAAGCAGGATCACCTAGGGCAGGACACACAGGAACACATTCAGGCGGCTTTTGAAAGTCTCTAGAGAAGGAGACTCCACAACCTCTCCAGGCAGCTTGTTCCAGTGCTCTGTCACCCTCACAGTAAAAAAATTTCTGCTCATGTTGAAGTGGAACTTCCTATGTTCTTACTTAAACCTATTATTTCTTATTCTGTTACTGAGCATCACTGAAAAGAAACTGTCTCCTTCCCCTTGACATCCACCCCTCAGATATTTGTATACGTTAATAGGAACCCTTTAAATGCCTTTCAGTCACATGTAGTATGATCCATAATCTTTCCAAGTACTGAAGCTAGACTAATCGGTCTGTAGTATTTTATGTCTTCCCTCAGCCCTTCTTGAAAATTGGAAAAACATTGGCTAGCTTCCAGTCAGCAGGGACCTCCTCAGACTCACAAGACCTTTGACAGATAGATGATTGAGTGGGGATCTGCTTCAGCTTCTGCTAGCTCCTTTAGTATACTGGGATGAATCTCACACGGCCCCATTCAGTTGTAAACATTCAGCTGAGAGAGCTGGACTTAAAATTCCAGTGACCACAAATGTTAAGTCACTGTTCCCACAGTTATGCATCTCCAACTCAGAGAAGCAGGGAGCTGAAGGCTGGGGCAAAAAAAAAAAACAAGCTTTGAATGCCTTCTCTTCTTCCTTATCCCTATTAGTCAGATGACCATCTTTTTGAAATATTAGTCCAATATCTTCCTTAGACCCCCTTTGTTACTAACATATTGAAAAAAACCTTTCAAGAGACTTCATCAAAATAAGAGGAAGGTGACTATTTGCTTATTTTATTTTGCTTTCAAAACAAGTTTCTGCAGCCAAAAACTGCATGTTTATTGGACTGCTTAGATTTGACAGAGTAAAACTAGTAAAAGTCAAAAAAGTGATTCAGGTTGAATTCTGCAGTCATTCAATAGCTGACTGGCTGGTATTAACTTGACCTTTCCCATAAAAATGAGCAGGTAACTGGGAAAGAAAACAATGCTACAACATAAAAATAAATAAATAAATAAATAAGTTATTAAATAAATAAATAACCCCCAGATAGGTGGGATGGGGATTCCGATGTAGTATGTTTTAGTATGTATCTTATAAACAAATGTCAGAGTCCAATACTCTCTCACCAGATATGCCAGCTACTGAGGACTTAATATTTAACATCCTTATTTAAAACTAGTTGATGTTTTATTGGATTTCTGGTTTAGTGGAGCGATGCAAAAAATATATTGTGTAACACAAGATAGATGTAAGCAACATATTAACTGTTTACCTGAAAGAAAGGTCATTCTTTATTCCCTTTTGAGATAAAGTCAATTTCTTTGCAACAGCTGTGGTCAGTAACACCCTGCGTTATTCTCTGAGCTTCATGGGCCCATTATGCCTTCTCACCTCTTCTGAACCTTCTGTTAGGGGATGTAATTGTCAGTGAACTACATTCTCCCCAGGATTTCAGTCACTCATAGTAGATGAGTTAAGGATAGTATTTGAATGTGGTTCTGATATCGCAAATTTGCCTACGCTGCCCACAATAGTGGCTAAAGCAAACTTACAGTATCCTCTTGTGAATACCCCTTTTTCTGTTGTTTGTTGAGGGTGAATTCCACACATCCCTAAAATATTTGTATGATAACTGCAAAGATAGTATTTTTACTTTTATCTAGCTAAACCTGAATTACTCACCCACATTCAACTTTAGAAATGTCCTACATAGTAAAACAAAGATAATAAGACATAGAAAATGGTATAAATAACGCATATTTTCTGAATGTAATGAAGTCTGCAGGAATTTTCTTCACCCCAATGTGCAAGAGTATGGGTATTGCTTAGAGGGCACAGACAGGACTGTTGTTCCTGTCATTGTAAATTTCCTTTGGGAGGAAAACTCAGTGTTGTTCCATTTCCTCTTCTGACCTGAGCCTTCCCAGTGTTCAGTGCCATTTATACCTATAGCAAGGTAAAAGGCTTCCCTGCTAAATCTGTAGGGTAAGGAAAATAAATCAAGAATACTATCTAGCAGAGCCCTATCTATTTCAACAGAGGAAACAACTCTTTACAATTCAGAATGAATTATTAAACACCAAGAGAAAAATCTCTATTTCAATTCATTATTCACATTTTGTTCCAAGCATTACAGCAATTTACAATACTTAATCTTCATACAGAAATGTGTTTCTTCATGGTCCCTTACCTGGCAAATGAAGTTGCAAATTCCTTCCTACACAAATGTAGTTTGATTTCATATTCAGTACAAAATCTGAAAGAGACTGAAAAAGTTAATGCCACAAAAACAATATTGGAAAATAACTGAAACTGATGCTTTTATTTATAATTACCACAGCTTTCTTGGGGGTTTTGTTTGTTTGTTTTGTTTTGTTTTGTTTTTTCATTTGATTTGATTTAGACTTTTTTAGTGACTCAGCACTAAGCAGATTTCCAGGTTTTAGGCCATCTCTGTAATCATACAACACTGATGTTTTCACTGACTGTGGGCTCAGACACCAAGTTTCTAAATAGTTTAATCAAGAGAAAATTCTGTCTGGAAACACATTGGCATTAAACTAGAGAGGCATGGAATGAATAAATTAAAATCTCACAATTAAAAGCTCAGGAAAGGAAACTTAAACAAGAGACTTCAGATTTCAAGATAAATTATCATAAAAATGTGTAGTTTTAAGGAGAAAAAAAAAGAGATTTGCACTATTACAGAACAAATATTTCTAAAAAGCCCAACATGTTTTAAACTCTTAAACCCAATACACGATTTTTTTCAAAATGTTATCTTTTTTATTATTATTATTATGATTAACCAAGACAGAACTGAGTTTATAGCTTGATTTAAATATGTGGGTAAAATATAAATGTATAGGCAAACTTTTCTTCAGGTCCAAGCAGCTGAAAACGAAGAAGTGAATAGGAGATACTAGTAGAGCTAATTGTATGAATTACCATTTTCAAGATTCATCTAGTATAGATAATCAAATTTGCTAATTTATTCCATATATTTGTTCTACAAAGTAACAGTTTTACAAAACATAATTTTCGCTGTAGAATAGAATTCACTAGTGGCATTAATGTCTCTTTTGAGTACACTCATTCTTCTAAACTGTTTTCTAAAATTATTATATCTCAATAACCTAAATTAGACTTACAGGATCCTTAAAGTTTACAATGACATGTGAAAATGCTTAAGTCTGGAGGCAACTGGGAATGCTTTCTTCATGAACTGCATTTTTCATCTCAGGTGGAAAAGGATTGATGTGAACAGCATGGCAACTTACATAGACTTTATTATTTTTAAATGGCCACCTCTTAACTTAAAGGAAAAACTCAAAGACTTTGCTTAAAAACATGTAGTTTTAATTGCTTTCTTTTATGACTGCTGCAGAAAACTTTAAAGATGTTATTTTGAATATTAACTCATTTCAGCACAAACCGTCTTTTAAAAAGGAATTGCTTTGCTAGACAAATACATACTTTTCTTTTAGGAAGTTTACATACCCTAAAGGAAGAACCTCTATCAAGAAAAGTGACCTTTATGAAAGAATACTCTTGTTCTGGTGTTTGTGAGATAGTCTTTACTAAGAAAATGTTTAGCAAAAGAAAATACATGCTCTTGTAGTTAATGTGACAAATATAGAATAAAATTTTCTAAATATTTGACTCCGGATAAACTCAAAGTAGGTTCTATGTGGCATAATACATATGGTGAACCAAATTATCTTTAGTTCACCTATGTGGGACATGCAGTTGAAATACGTTTACCAAATGTTTGTTTACCAATTAAATAAAAATTCTTGAATTATTTGTATGATTTTTTTAATCAGCAAAAGTTTTCAAGTAAGATGAAGAAATTATTGAGTTCTAATTTAATTTAGAATTCCTCAGCATGTTTCACAGGCATCAAGAATTTGATCTCTTCCTCTCATTACCAAAAGTAGTTTCCTTCTCTAGCCAGCCAAAGAGGTAAGCAGAATAGAAAATTGAATCCCCTACACAACAACAACAAAATCGAGGTTATTTGCAGGCTAGAAAATATCATGTTTATCAAATTAAGAGAAAAAGTAGAGTGAGGGTCCCTCACTGCTTCCTTAAGGAAGAATTCCTTAAATATTTTCCCCAAAGTTATATAGACTCAAGCTTATCATACCAAAGACAGGTCTTGGAATCCAGCATGATGAGCAGTTGCCTGTTGAACTTATACGACATGGATGCCATATACCTGCTGCCCTAGTGTAACTGCAGGGCGGATACTGCATTATACGGGTTTCAGACTGAGCACGTTGTGTATCTGTGCACAGAATCTGCACACGAAGATTAGGATATACCAGATTATACCCTAAGCAATTTATCATCATCATCGTCACAATAACCTTCAATAACACCATGTCTTGTAATGCACTTATATGACATATTTATGTAATAAAAGATGTGAGACAGGAAATCTCACTTGCTCCTTGTAAAGAGCATTATACATATAATAGTAAGCACACAAGAAGTTGGGAGGGAAAAAAAGGTAGTTAAAAATAATGTTCAATAGAGTACTTGCATTTTCAAATACCATTACAACACAGAATTTTTGAGAAGAAGCTTGCTGCAATAAGTAGCTTCAGAGAGTATTACATTCCTAAAGAGAAAAGGGTCTCGTATCTGTCCTGAAATTAGCAGACAATCTTCGGTTGTATCAAAGGTCTCTTTGTACCCCTGACCATAATATCTTTAAGTATCAAGGGTGTTACATACCGCATATGGCAGCATTGAGGAGGTGTTGAGATCTCAAGGCCAGAGTTCTAAATTGCTATGCATCTCCAGCATGGTTTGAGTTGGTTGCTGGGCTGGAAACAAAGAACCATGCAGCCACTCACTTGCTCCTCCCCCCACCTCCATCCCTTTAGAAATGAAAAGGGAGGAAATTCAACTAAAAAGGCTCAAGGACTGAGATTAGGACAGGAAGGGTTCATTCATCACTTGTGGTCAAAAGCAATAGACAGAGTAGACTTAGGGAGAAGATTTAAATTTAATTTACCACTACCAGTTATTGACGAGATCAGAGTAGGTTAGTGAGAGGAATATGTAAATAAATGCAACCCAATCTTAAACAAGCTTACTCTCCCACCCCTTCCTTCTTCTTGACTACTTCCTCTCCTCCCTCAGTGCAAGCAGGGCAGGAGGTGAGTTGTGTTGTCCATCTGGCAATTACTCATGTTCATGGCAATATTCCTTCTTTGGAAGAAAGGGCTCCCTGCAATCTTTCCCTGATACCATGTGGTGTCATCTCATGGGAGGCAACCTGCTCCCTCCATGTGAGTCCCTTCCACCAGTGTGGCACCAAGCCAAGAGTTGCGGTTTGCTTCAGGCATGTCCTCTATTCCTGCGTTGCTTCTCTTTCTCCTCTGGCATGGAATCCTCCATGTACTGCTGCATCCTGGACATTCTTGTCGCAGGCAATCATCTTCCTGCCATCTCATTCACCATGTGACTCCAGGGAAATGCTCAGCTCAGGTGCCTTTCTACCCCCCTTTCCTCAATGACCACATTCCTTCGCTTTCCACTCACTTCCCCATTCTCTAAACAGAAAAACTCCCCAATGCAAAAGACAAAAGAGGAAGTGTCCCAAGAGGTTTCCCTTCTCAAATACATTGAGGCACTGATGGGCCTGCTCTGAAGCAGGCCTGACTTTTACCTAGGGGTGAGGGAGGCTCTGGAAGTTTCACAAGGAGCTACCCCCACAGCCCTCCCCCACTGTGAAAATCCCCACCAGACTCAAATCCATGACTATCTCCTATCACTAGGAAGAAGATGACATGCATCTACATTCAGGATGTATGTCATCATTCTGTATAATTACAGGAAAAGGAGTGACTACAGAAAAATTACTCTATTCAAAGTACATGTCCGTGACCCCAGCACACAGTATTCCTAGTGATGGGCAGCTGCTCTCACTAGTCAAACCATAAGACACAAAGAAGTCAGTCCTTTTTCCTGCCACCTGATTGTCACGATTTCACAATGACTTTTGTCTGCAGGTGCTAGAAATACATCTGTAAGTATGTGACTATAAAGCTTACCTTTCCTTTAAAAATGATTTGTGCACTTATTAATTTCTCATGACACTAAACCTGTCTTATCATCACAAGCAGAGATATCCTTACACTACAGAACTCAGCGAAAATTCAGTTATGCTGAAACAGAAAAGGAAATGTAGAGTGACAATTTCCTTAATCCATACTATCAAGGCTTATATAATCATTCAGACCAGAAGATATTCCTGCATCTCAGTAGCTGCACTGAAGGATTGAACTGCCTTCAGCTAGTTCTCAAAGCCAATGCCATGTTTGCATTGCAGATTACTTTTCCCATCTAGTTTGTACCTGTACCAACACCCATTTGCTGGTTGTTTCAATGCTTCCTACTCAAAAAGAAATACAGACCCTCAAGCAACTCGTGTCACTCTTGCTCCCAGTTGATGGACTTAGCTCTTTTCTCTTTGAATATTTCCCATACACCAGTTGTATGTACACTTTCCACTTACCTGGAAGCTGACTGTTGCATGAAAGGTATGTGGCTGTTAGAGGCACGTACCTGAGCCAAACATTTGCCAGTTTCAGAGTCCCATTAAGTACTTGCACTGAGACAATTTTCAAGACAGTAAAGAATAGGTGATTTATTAAAGTGACAGATATAAGATTTGGAGTTGCTGTTGATAAATTCACTCCCTGCAATTACACTAATAAATAATTATAATAATGTTAGCAAGTTACTACCCCAGGTTTTTCTCACCAAAAGGTCAAAGTACAGTTCTTACTAAGGAGTCCCTGTCTTGAGTGAAAGACAAGGAACACAGCCCATCAACTGCCTCTTGTAGGTTTGTTCTCTCCTTCTATTTACACACTCCCTCCATACTCCTTATATTGTAACTTTATCTATCTCCTCTCCCTGGTGTGACATTTAGCATGATTTGGGTGTAGAGTCGGTAACTATAGCCATATAAGTTTAGCATGAACTCTTCTAGGCTCAATAGCATAGTCAGGGTTGCCAACTTTAGTATTTGTATGAGGGATAAGGAAGCAAAATATTTCACTCCAGGCACTGTGGCTTTCAGAATTCTATTTTGAAGTACCGTATCTGCTTTCAGGATGGTATTGACATCTATAGTTTCTGTCCACGTTCTTTAGCCAAAACAGAGCCATCCTGGCACGACAAGATTTCCTCCTTCAGCTGGTTCTCAGCACCTGCACAACAGATAAGCAGACACCTGCATTCTGCAAGTCTGAAACCCTCAGGTTAAAACACCACACTGACTTCCAACTGAAAGAGGGTGCATTGTGTTAGGGTTATGGTGCTGCCATTATGGCACTGCCTCTGGAGCTGTAAATATCATTTTCTCTTCTTGTGTTTCTGCACTCCCAGTGATCCTGTTTTCCTGCATGCCAAAGGCTGTCTGAGGTAGCAGATATGAGGGGAACAGGAATAATGCTGGAATAGTTTGAGAGAAGAATGACTTGGAGTACAACTTATTTTCAGTCTTAGCATTCACATAGTAAAGAAAAAATGCTGAAAAACTGGCAGTGTTCAGCTACTTATTTAATACAGACAAGTTTTCTTACCTATGATTCTCTTGTGAAGTAAACAACATAATGTGCCTCACTTGAGTCTGAGCCATTGGGACAGCACATGCTACAACTGGCACTCATACACAATGCAGAAACTTTAAGGATACTATCTCTTGAGATAACAGAAAATCTTGGAACATAATTGCAAGATTGAAAGGTCTTTGGAAAGACTTAGGAAGAACATAGCTAACATAGTATAGCAAAAATTGAAGATTGTTGGTTAAGATGATTACATGAGTTACATATATGCTCTGAAATCAAATCAATGGACATCACTTTGATTACTGTGTCACTGAACCAGTAATAACTTGCTTAAATGTTAGGCTAGAGGAATAATAAAAATGTGTATTCCAGACAGTATGATTGTTTCTCAATAGTCATTTAATACAATTATTCTTTAGGGTCTTATATTATTGAGATTATATAATAATTTATGGCTCTGAACTACAAATTTCTCTTCAATGATGATTCAAATAATTATTTATATGACACAGGAACCGTTGGATATATTGTCTGTGATTAATAAGTGACACCACAGTTAGTATATCTATATCTAGTCCACTTATGTGAGGTAGATGATACTTCTTCAATTTGAATTTTGTAATATAAGTAAAACAATGGATAGAGCACAAATCTCCTTGGTATACCTGCAGTTACATTTGAGAGAGGACGGAAAACAAAAGCTTATAAAAAGCCTCAGAACAGATAAATTGGCAATGATCAATAGTGGATAATAGAGCATAGAGGCAACAGAAAAGTGGACAGCCTGCACAAGCTATTAGAACATTTTAGTGTTTCTCATTCCCTTGAATTGCTTTTTCATCGTCTCAGATTTTTGACTTACCAGGGCACAATGTGATATACTGTAAATCATGAAAATTTAAGGACTAAAGACAGTCTGTTCCTTTTGATATTACTATGTTTGATAACGTTGAGAAAAGAGGAACTTTCCTACACAAAATGTTCATGTAACAGCAAAAGACAGTAGAGCTCCAGCAATAATTTGCAGACTTTCTGAATAAATCTAATAGGCATTTAATGCAACTAAAGGACTTTGTGGCAGTTTGAACTCTGAATTTTTTTTTCTACATTGTGCAATTGTAAATGTATACATATAAACTTATCTAACAATATATGTCCATTTACTTTAAATGCAGTTGTATGTTCTTAACCATTTCCCAACATATGTGCATACATTTGGGCCAGGCCTAAGTAAGTCCTATTGTAACAGGACTTACTAAAATTTATTATTAAAATATAATTTATTAAAATTGTTGAATAGTATATTTCAACAAGTTTAAAAAAAAAATTGGTGTACTGTCTCAGAATCTATCAAAAAGAAGTTGCTGTATGAACAGAATAGAGGAGGCATAGTCACTTCGGGATTTATCATCACCACAAATAAAATTTGAAAGTCTATGGCTACCTTTTTTCCTCTGATAAAATCTTTAAATATACTTGGAAAATATGACTAAGTCAAATAGAAGAGCCATTTAACTTTAAGTGTGCAGTTCTATTTTTAAGTAGTATATCATAGCTTTTCTCCCATCTAAAAATAAAATAAAAGAGAAATGAGACTTTAAACATTTTATTCTAAAATTCACAAAACTATGAAGTAGCAATATTTTGTATTACATATTGTATGATTAATTTAAATGCTAGACAAGAGGTAATTGGATGTTCAATTTTGCAATGTAGATATACTTTTTTTCAGTCAAAAACCTGATTAGCTATCAATAATTATTCAAGAGTACGAGTTAAGGAAACAGAAGTTTGAAAGAGAAAATAACATTTAGACCTTATCTACTATTTATGTGTTAGTAGACTACAGTATACAAAAAACGTCACATGCTTACATGGAAACCAATAAAGTTCATCATACAGCAGGTATATTTTAGAACATGGATTACTTGCACTAAGAAAATATATTGAAAGAGCTTTTTGTTACATGCCACAAAGAACGGACAGAATAGACTCTGAATAAAACTAAAAGGGATGGGATTGAAAGACTAAGTTTGTCAGTACTTAGTGGAATGGAAATATGTTAAGCCAAGTCATGGAAAGGAATGGAAGGCTGAAAAGGGTAGAAGAATACAGTGTGAATCTGAAAAAGCCATGAGATAAATTGTTTCAGAACTACTTCAGATCATACTAAAGAAGACAGACATTGAAATCATCCAGTGTAAATACTGGCCAATCACCTGTAATATATAGAAACTAAACCCAAACAAGAAATTAAAACTGTGAGAAATACTCTGAGAACCATATCTCAAGCCTTCAGTCAATGAAACACCAACTTTTGATTACTGAAAGGCAAATCCTTCTCATTGCATTAAACTTTCCAATGGGCAGTGCCAAATCAATAGAAAAACAGGACTAATTCCAGGAGTGTTAAAAATACTTTAGTTACTATAACATGCAGTGTTCAAGAATTTGATTTACAAAGTCTTTGTATCAAAGGTTCTGGTCACTTTAGAAAACTGTATGATGCAGCTATTACTTTGAAAACATAGAGTGTTAATTCTGCATTGTTTAATATAATATTTTTTATTCAAATTTGGATGTTTTGATGTTGGAGTAAAAATAGTTGATGAATACACCTTAAAATGCAGAATGAAGGGAAAGATCACAATTTTCTCTTTAAATATAATCGCCACTGCCAATTCCATATATAAATAATCTTAATGGGTAGCGAACTGAAATATAAATTCAGTATGAGATGATACAACTGCTCATATCCTGAGCCATATTTTTAAAAATAAGATTGTATTTCCATAATATCCCTGTAGAGGACATACTTTTATATTTTAGCAGCTAAAATTATTTTAGAGTCAGAGGACCTCTGTCCTTGTTCAGTGTACATCTGAAGATATTTCTTAAATTGTCAATGGCCTCAGTTATCTCTCTCAACACGCAGTGCTACCAGACTTCCAATTATTGTCAAGAATCATATGAGAAAATCTGCCAGTTCCTATGTAAATCCTAAGGCATGAGTATAGGTTATGACATAATATAAATTTATCTTTCAGTTAATATCACTACATTCGGTTCAGAATTTGGAAAATAATAAATATGACTGATTTTATTTTCAAACATTCATACTTTGTTCAGAGCTTTCCTTCAGAATATATAAATCAAATTCTTATTAAAGACCATTTTCTACCAGTGACTTAAGCGTCAAGAGATTTTTAAGAAATAAGGTCTGAAAAATTTTCATTTTTTCAGTTTTAATGCTCTTAGAAGAAAAGTGGATTTTCCTTTATTGGTGCTAAATAATACAACTAACCACCAAGTATTTTCAGTTTCTTAGATGTTTTTAGATTTTTAGCTGAAAAGATGCAGATTTTTAAAAATAAGCCTACTTGTACAGAGACTTTTTAATGAAGATATCTGTGTACCCTAGTGATCTGTAATGTAATAGCTCGAGGTGTAATATTTGTGTTCTCTTTCAATACATTTGCATAATCCAGACACACAAAATTTTCCTGTTTAAACAGTTCTGCATATTTTAAATAACAAACACCCTTTTACCCTTTGACAGTACAGTGAATGACCAAAACATGCAAAATCTAGCTGTGATGGATGCAGTCCTCTTTTTGAACTAACTGAATTTTGGTCCAAGCAGATGGTCAGCACCAAACCTCTCAAAAAAAATGGTTTGGCTGGAGACTGGGCTAATTAGTGGCCAAAACTGCATTAGCACAGCAGAAAAATCAAACAATTTATGCTACAAATATCTGGAACCATCAGGGCCTGTTGAGCTCCATTAACAGCTGTCTGTGTGGTGGTAATTTTCCCTTGAGTAAGAAATCCTCCCAAGGTTACCCCTCAAAGCTGAGAGATTTTTTGCCTGCCATCAGTCACTCATGACGACATTTTTTGCCTACATGTGACATTTAAGATATGTATATTAAGCTGAAGTGATAAACTTTGTATCCTATAATTTTAGGTGTAGTAAATAGTACTGACAGCTAATCTATCTGTATTTATGAAATATTTTGCATAGCTAAATTTATTGACAAAAGTTCAACAAATTATTACATAAGATTTGTCTGATCTCTAACTCTCCTCCTGTGACACCAGTCCACGTATCAAGACTTTTTTCCCTCTCTCCATTCTAGTAGTTTCTATAAACTCTTCTGAAACCTCATTTTTAACACTGATTTTGATTCTTCAGCAAGTGATACAAACGATACTGAAATATCCCTATGCATAACGGTACTTTATCACGGGGCAGGGACTGATTTTTATTTTTATGCTGTATTTGCACAGTTCCCAGTACAATTAATATTTTGTTTCTAATTGTTGTCCTTAAGGACTACTGCATTAATTCTGCTATTAATAACAACAGTAACAGTGATAATATGGAAATTGTGATAATGTTGAGATTTTCAAAGGGAAGGTCGCAAAAATGACAGAACTTATCTACACGTAGATAAGCAAGCACTTCTTTATTGCAGCACTGGGAAGCTTGGAAATCACCAAATGCCTCGAATACATCACCAAAATTTAGCCTATTTATACACTTTATGTGCAAAGTCAGGATCCTTAACATACTTTAACATATTTTAACATAAACATGCATACTATCCCCGCTATTAATTTTGACATTTACAATGATTGGTTTAGCCCTTATTAATATTCTTATATCAATACGATTATTGGTTATTCTGTTGATTATAACTCCTGATATACAAATTAAGGTGAGATATGCGATGTTTCTATGTTACCATCACAAAACATAAGATAAAAAGGTAGGGAGGTAAGTTCGGAACATTCCAGGGAGGTAGGGAAGCAGGCACGAAACATCCCCAGGGAGGAAGGGAAACAAGCATGGAACATACCCTGTCAGTTTCGCAACTCCTACCAGCTCTACTTCTAGCCAAGGCCTACACACTATTTCTTAGCATAAGTAAGGGTTTTAAGGTTTTATATTCCTTATGCTAATATAAGTCAATAAACTACTTTAATTAAAATGGTGATTAATTAAAATGATAATTATTCATTAGCTCCTTAAAACTTAAATTTGATTACAACAATAACACATAAAGTATATTCCTGCAAGTCTTTCCCTGTGACTGTTATTGAATATCAAGCCTTACTTCCTCTTAGTAGTCTAAAAATATTCCTATAAGAATATATATGCTAACATTGAAAATTGATGCACATTGAAGACTTATTTTTTGTTTTGTTGCTCTAAAGTGCTAGTTTTTGAAATAATTTCTTCAGACACATCTATTGTGAGTGCCTATCAAAGGTGTTGGTATAGTATCACCCAGTAATCCACAGGCTTATCATCAAATTCCACAAAAAACTCACTTCAGTGAGGTAGCAACAGTTTGAAGGTCACAATAATCTCTAAAGATCAATTTCCTGAAGTGTGGTTCAGAGCTTTTACTACATGTAGGGGTGAACTTGGTGTTTTACTGCAGCTAACTTCAATCAGGAGCTAACCTGTGAATAATCAAGAAATACTTCACAAATACTTCTCAAGTACACTTTCCTAATCCAAAGGTGTGATGGAGTGCACCCAACCATGGCAATTCAACTTGGAACAAGTTATTATCAGATAGGAAACATGTTGGTAGGCTGAAAGGTTCTGGAGATTTTAAAGACTTCAAATGTTTTATCGAATAGAATATGCACTTTTCTACTTGTGTGTTTTCCCAAATGTGTAATTTATCTGTCATAGCAGAGCTTTTTCTACCCAAGGCAAGTGAATAAATTGGGTGGGTGGGGGGAGGGAAACACCACCCTCGTCTAGTAACTCTACCCTTTAATTTTTCTCACTCCCTAAAAACGTGCAACCTATTAGATTTGTAGCTTCTCACCCAAACACTGTGCATGCAAATCTGTCTGCCAGTGTAACCTGTCCTTGGCCCGTATGTTTGATCTTTTAGCCTGAGGGAATGTCAGTGGATCAGACCAAACAGTATAAATTAGCTTACTAGAAGGAAGACGGGAGCAATTAAGAATCACTGGAAACATTAGTAGCAAACTTCTTTTGTGTTGAAGTTGACAGCCTTTATTTACACTTTAGAAGTTCCCATATTTGTTTCACCTTAGGCTGTATCTATGCAAGCTTTTCTTTCTCATTGCCCATTACCCCTCCCATTTCCTGTGGTTGATAACACCTCAGTGTAGCTCTCATAGAAGTGGTAAAACTGATGCATTGACATATCATAGGCACATGGACTAGGAGAAAACTCGGATGTGTGTCACAACCTCTAGTCACAACGCAGTCCCTTCTGAGTTTAGATCAGGCTGCTCAGAGCTTCGTTCAGCTGGGGCTTGAAACCCTCCAAATACGAAGAAAAACTTCAGAGCCTCTCTGTCCAGCCTGTGCCACTTCATAATGATTTTCACTACATTGTTCATATCCATTTACAACCTCCTCTCCTCCACTTTACCGTTGTTTGGTCCTGTACTCTTACCAGGCATAGTGTGAGAAGTTGTGCTCAGTTCCGTTTTCAGGACATCTGCTTCTCAGTAGGTAATACTGTTCTTAGGAATAGCTTCTCAATACCCTTTAAAGTTTGTACAAAAGAATGTTATTGCAATATATCTGAGAAGAAATTTGAGAACAAGCCAAGGACACTTGTGAAGAAGAAAGTCATTAAGAAAGTTTGTTTTAATACTGGTCTAGAAAAGAAAAGTTCAATAGTCTGAGCTCTATTCATTTTTCTTATTTTAAGAACAATAAAAAAATATTAGGAAGGGATTAACTCAAAGAAGTTTATCCTCTCTCTAAAAACGTTGTTTATGTGGCTGTGCAGATACAAAAATCAAACTTTGCAGTTACAGTGAGTTTTACACTGACTGTGTTGAAGTAACATCACAATCAGCATGAATTTTAAGTTCAAAGCTGTAAGTGAACTTTATCTTTTTAATTAAGTGCAATAGTTATGCTTGAGAATCTTCTCCCTTTCTCTCTTTTTTTTATTTTTTGAGTAAGCTTAGATACCATGTGAAAAAGAGAACAAAAACACATACAGAATCCTATGTGTTAGGCAAGAGAAATACCTGTAAGAATATCTAATCCATTCCTCCATCTGGACAGGATATTTTCCCATTTTAGGAATATTTCATCCTGTGCAATTTTAAATGTTACATTTTAATTAAAAGTCAACCTTGCCTGTGGATATAATTCCATGTTTGCAGTTTCAACAGTTATGACTCAAATGTATTTAAAAAACAGTCCTTTTTTGAGTAAAACTGAAAATCAAATGTCTAAATTAAATTCGTTCAAGCAGTTTAGTTGTGCATCGGGCACAGGCTTGTGCAGAAGCAGAGTTCACCTGTCTCATTTTCACTACCCAATTGCACAAGGATTTTCTGAAGTTTCTACTCTTTCCTTGGATAGAAATGCCACAGAGTCCTAAATTTTCATAATACCCTTACATTTTCTTATGTCTTCCTTCCTACATTTTTTGCCTTAATAACTTTGCTGAATAATGATTTTCCTTTATTTATTTTTATTTTTTTTGCCTTTCAAATATTTCCAAGATATTATCAAATACTTTTAAGACAGCTCGTTTCTCTGCCAGAAGAAGGGTGGTAAAAGTAATAATGAAAGCAGAATAGTTGGCCTACTTTAAATTTAGTTGGAGACTTCACGTACCCAATCTGACCTTCTTGTCAGGATAAATTAATAGCTCAGTTTTATAACTTCTTTTAAGTTTTTCTGAACGTAAATTTTCTACAAGAATTTGTTGCTTTTATGTTCAAAAGTTGTGTAAAGGATGTTAGTAGACTTGTTACTTCTTAGGCTCTACTACTTAACCCTGAGTGAATTGCCATGGTAATAACACAAAGGACCTCAAGATTTTATCCCCTGGATGAAGTTCTCTTTATCATTAGCATGTGATAACTGATATTTCAGTATGCAGTTAAACAGATAATCAGGTTTACCAAGTGCACTAAATACTATTACAGATGAATCTAAGCTATGTATCTATAAGTACTCAACAAACTCTAAATTTCATCCAGGCATTATCCACTAATCCCACCACTGGATACTTAGTTCCAGTTCTGTCAGTGGCCATCCCGGCACTAACCCTCAACAGAGTCCTTCAGAACAAGGCCAAGATTATGATTTATAAGCTGTTACTCATTGCAGTCAAGTGTCAATGACAGGAAGTGCAACTAGTACGACTTCTTAATTTGCAACTGAAGAATGTTTTTTATTATACTGTACCTTCTCTCAATACCTCAGGTGAAGCAAACAATTCCTCCTCACCAAAACCACATTTTATTGTGCTAGGCACAACGAAGACACTGTTGCATGTGATCCACTTCCATCATAAATAAGCTGCAGTGGTTATAACTAGTCATGTTCTTCTTTCTACTACACATCTAAATGATTTTTCATCCAATACAGGAGATACAGCCTTGATTTTTTTTTTTTTGGCGGTAGTCCACTGTAACTGTGGAATTACTGTAGTCTGAAAATCAGGCAGAGAGGAATTCTGAACTATTGTTTTGTATGTTTTAAAAACTACTTAAATCAAAATAGAACCATAACTGTAAAATTTAAGATTTTCACATTCAAAATTATAAAGGCAGATTAAATCACTGCATACTCCATAGACCCAGCATAGTGAAAAACAGTATAAAACATCGCTATGGTACCCTTAAAGCCATAATATTAAAGACATGCCCGTTTATTATGTTAATATTAAATTTATTATAATCACAAATTAATTCATAATTAACGTATTTCTGACTTATTTTCTTCAGCATTAAAAGGTTGCAGAGTATATCATGTGATCAGCTCTAATAGCAATAAACTTCTCTTTAATGTTCTACAACAATTTAAAAAACCTCAAAAAACCCAACAAAAAACATTCAAAGCAATTAATCTTGAAACACATCAAAATACTTAAAGATTAGTCACTTTTAGTAATAGCCATTTTCAATTACAGATTATCTTTGATTTTTTATGTTTCCTACCACTACCTTTTGAGTAACTGTTTCCTGTAAACTACAATTTCTAACCCGAATTTAGTAAGCCATTAGGAATATTCTTTAAAATAAAAATATCCTTTAAATTTCATAAAAAGAAATCAGACAAAGATAATTCTTACTACTACTTTGTTATTTTAATCTTCTATGAAACAAGAAAGATGAAAAATTAAAGGATTAACTAGATTTTCTCAAGGCCAGTCCACTTATTTCAGGCAGGCCCACACAATAGTTTTTGTGTTATTATTTTAGGCACATTATAATTGTCCATACTCTTGACTTAGAAGATGGTTAGATCACATATTATGACAAATTATTGCAGATCATGAAATTCCGAAAGGTTCACTTTTTCTTGCAACTGTATGTGCTCTAGGTCCGTCTCTCACTCACCCGGCAATCCTTAGAACACAGCCCATGTTCAACCACAGCCATCAGAACAAAATTGAAAGGGTTAGGATGTGTAACAAAGGATGGAAAAGATAGCTAGGACTGGCTTGTTTAGGAGTACTCCAAGATTAGATAAACTTCTTCTGCTTAAAGAGAGTGTAGGATATATTTATCCCTTTAGTTACCTCTAGTAAATTACTCTCAGTGATGGCCAGCATAGTCCAAAAACACCAGGTTGCTCGGTGTTACATTGATTAGCAAGCTGGGGAGCCTTCCTGTGATGCATTGTCCTGCCAGGAGGCTTTATGCATGCTCGGATTTTTGTTTGGTTTGTTCTAATTACTCATTCTTGCTGCTTGTCAGAAGTTAAGAGAACTACGGCGTTTTTGGAACAAAATAAATCTTCCATAGTAATGTGTTTGAGTTTGTTTTTTTGCTTTTTTTTTTTGTTTTATTTCTTCTATTTTATTTTATTTTTTGTTTTGTTTTGTTTTCCACATGATTCTGCCAATATTAATGTGTAATGGGCCAGAAAGTGTCAGGATTACTGAGTCTTTTCACTCTCTGACCTACTCTGCAATATGTAGCTTTAGCCTCATAGATCACTACAGCCATTTTGAGAAACAAGTCGACATTTTCTTATTCAGCTCTTTTCTTGGCATTGAATAATAGAAAAACTCTGACTATATGTAGAGCAGTTTCCAAAGAAAAGTGAATGTTATTCATGATCATTTATTTCTATTATAGATGTGGGGGACAGACAAGTAACATCAGATTAGAAACACTTAGAAAGGCAAAAGAAGAGACTTGTGAAGTAGGGAACTAAAAACGGTTTCCTTGGCTGCACAATATGGAAAGAAAGAACAGTTTCTGAAATTAAAAAAATTAGTCTATTTAGTACTTAGAGGACATATTAGCACCTTTAGTAAAGTTAGTAGAATTCTAAGTGCTTTAGGAAACAGGTTAACACATTCTTGTTAAGATAAAAGGTCTTGGTTTAAACCTAAAGAATTTAAACCTCCTGCAGGTTACTCAGCTGCTTATTATGTTTTTACCCATACAAGGGACCTATGTTTTTGTCACCTCAGCTAAAGATGTTAAAACTAGATGAGTTAATCTGTGTTTCTCAGTGTTCGTAGATTTAAAGCAGAGTATTCTTGCTTTGTCATTTTTCATTTTCTATTGTTCCTGAGAGGTCTTGAAGATGATTTTTTTTTTGTTTCTCTGAGATTTTCAGTGAAATAGTTATTTTTCTATTTCACCTTTGTGCCCTTTTTTAGATGTCAATACAGATTAAAATCATCTTGATTCCCTTTCTTGTGTAATAAGTACTCATTTAAACCTTTTGTCCTTCATTGTGACGGATGTAAATTTGAGACATAAAGGAAAGGGTGCATTTGAAGAAAAGAACAATTGAATTGTGTCCAAGGTGTCATCTCTACACTATTGAAGCAAATATGTAGCTCTTCCTTTGTTTTTAAAATCCTGTTTCCCAAAATGGATATTTTCAGCTCACTTAAAAATAAACATTTTTCATAGTATTTTCAAAATTACACAGACATTCCTACTGCCAGAGGATACTGGGAAAGCCAAGAAAATTATTGAGCCCAAGCAAGCTGCAAGCAGGCTATGCATGTGTAGGTGTTTGCTTTTCTGAGATCTGTAAAGAATCAGACTGATAATTCTATAAAAGGCATATGTGGGAGAAGAAAAATACTATCTCTTCCAAAGGCGAACAGAAGTGATGCCCAACACCAAAGGACCGCTATATCAGAAATGTGTGTGGAGAGAAAGAATCTGATAGGGTGTAGTGCTAGGGCCTGTATCATAGGCCCTGAACTGAAGCTGACCTATAGATGATGCTCACAACCCCACACTATATAGTATTAATCAT
>NW_009694834.1:0-128951 GCF_000703405.1 Apaloderma vittatum
TCTGCCTCTTGCCTTCAGCCCTGTCTCCCTTAGCTCTCTTCCAGTGTGCGGCGACTGCGAGCGTTCAGAGAGCTCCAGGCCCTTGCCACCCACCGGTTCCACGCCTCATGGACAGACAAGCCCTGCCTCTGTGTGCCCTGCGGAGCTGCCTGTGGCGCCGATCCTGTGGGCAGGAGGAGGAGGAGGCATGGGATGGAGGCGGCTGCCTTGGGACAGTGGCCCCCACAGTGAAAGGCCCCTGACAAAGGCAGGACGGATGTAGGAGAGCTGAAGAAAAGCACTGGCGGATGGTGCAGCCAGTATTCCATGACATTTAGCATATTTTTTCTTTAAAAATATGCAAGAAAGGATCAACAACCAATACAAGACAGGCAAAAATGAAAAGCACCAGGGCAGACCAAGGAGAAATGACAAAATACAGGATAGACCATGTCAGGGAAAAGAACAGAAAAGAAACACCAATAACTGAATGAAGAAGCTCTGCAAAAATATACCAGAAAAACCCACAGTCAAGGGGAGTTTCTGTAACAAGGTGTGGGCTTGGCAGGAGAGCATTCAGGCCCTCCTTGAATGGGCCCTGCAACTTACTCGGACTCAGGGGTCTTTAGAGAAAACCTGCCAAAAAGCAGGAGGTGTCAGAGAAAGCAAGTTTTCTGTGGGAGGAGGCAGAGGACAAGGCTCTAGCCACGGACCGTGGGCTGGCCCTGTGCCCTGAGAGGCTGTCAGTCTCTGGGGGAGCGTGGGAGCAGGGCTGCCGTCTGCTTTGCTGGTGGGAGTTTGTCGGAGCAGATGGAAGGATGGATGGAAGAAGTTGGAGCCAGGCCCATAAAGCCCCGGCCTGTCCCAGAACCACTGGGCCATGTCACAGAATCACAGAATGTTAGGGGTTAGAAGGGACCTCAAAAGATGATCTAGTCCAGCCCCCTGCCAGAGCAGGATCACCTACACTAGATCGCACAGCTCTTTTGAACGGCTCCATGGGAGGAGTCTCCACAACCTCCCTGGGCAGCCTCACAGTGAAAAAGTTTTTTCTAATATTTTTGTGGAACTTCCTGTGTTCCAGCTTGAACCCATTGCCCCTTGCCTTGTCACTGGACATTGCTGAGAAGAGCCTGGCTCCATCCTCCTGACACTCACTCTTGACATATTTATAAACATTGTATGAGGTCATCCCTCAGCCTCCTCTTCTCCAAGCTAAAGAGACCCAGCTCCTTCAGCCTTTCCTCATAAGGGAGATGTTCCACTCCCTTCGTCATCTTTGTGGCTCTGTGCTGGACTCTCTCCAGCAGTTCCCTGTCTCTCTTGAGCTGAGGAACCCAGAACTGGGCACAATATTCCAGATGTGGCCTCACCAGGGCAGAGTAGAGGGGCAGGAGGACCTCTCTCGACCTACTAGCTACTCCCCTTCTAATACACCACAGGATGCCATCGGCCTTCCTGGCCACGAGGGCACATTGCTGGCTCATAGGCATCCTGCTGTCCACCAGGAACCCCAGGTCCCGCAGAGCAACAGCACAGCCCTTGGCACTCACCATATTACATAACCAAAAGCTGTGCCTGGGTATGGAAAGGGTAGAAGGAGGTCCTAGAGGATCTGTGCACTGTAGCTTGTGGAGTGCTTCTTTGCCTGAACTCTTGGACATAGTGTATTATCCTGGTATCTTTAAACATACTAAGATGAATATGGACTCGTAGTGTCTAAAATATCCTATTTAGGCACACATAGTCTCCAAAATAACCTATTTAAATGTGCATAAGACCTTAGATACTTTACAGTGTTCTAGAAAAATCAGAATAATTTTTTGAGCAATGGCACGACTCAGTTGTTATAAGAGAGGACATCTCAGGGTGACATTGATGGGGAGTGGTAATGGAATATACTTCTACTAAATGTGTTTAGCACTGCAGAATTTTTATATAATATTGCTGTTCAGAGTACTAGGCATCATGTTCACTATGTGCGATCCATCTGTGCATGACAAACAAAAACCCAACAAGGAAAGCCTGAGATCTCCTATTCAACATCTTTAAGACTTACCGTCTGGCAAGAATAAAGTAAAATCAGTGGAATTTATCTACCTTTCTTTACATAGTAATTGTCTAAAAATTCGCAGTGTGGCTACACTTTTAACTTTAAATGCAAATTCACACTGGCATTTAGGCTGCTTCTCAGCTCTGCTAACTTGTGGAGTCCAGCACATACTGCATTGTTTGTAATCCGTATCTTATTATCAGTTTTTGTTACTTAGCATCTCTAGAAGAAGTATTTCCATTCCCCCTCCATCCTTTCCTCTGTGGGATTTAAGCAAGCACAGGTAAAAATCAAGGCTGTTGTTTGCAACGAGAAAAGGCATATGACACTGTAGAAAAATTATCATTAAAATTTTCATAAGTGTACAATACCAAAACCGGGAAAATACATGCTGGTTGGACATCTGGAGCATTTGCAACATCTTTGTAACAGCTTCAAAATCTCATTACTCTGAATGAGAAACTATCTGTATGAAATCCAAGCACCTAAATTAGCATATCCTGTAAGCAGGCTCGGCCACGTGGCTGAGCCTGATTAAAGCTCAACATCTCTTTCTTCTGGGTTCTAAATCTAAAATCTCTTAAAAAACCAGACGTGGTCTACTACCACACAAAACACGAGTCTTCAAGCAGCATTGGCATTAGAAATTCAGAAACCTCAGGCAAATCTCTTCTGTACTTTCTGCCTCTTTCCCACTCTTATACACACTATATATCCTTTTCTGTTACATTTTACAGAAGTCTTCTTTCTAGTTAGAGCTACATACTTACTTTACGCTATGAAGAGGACATCTCTTGGAATTGCAGAAAAAATGCTGTCTTGTTATATAGCGGCAGATCTCCATTCAGTGTTCCTTCAACACTTTACCATAGTGACAGGTATTGCTAGGAAGTTTTTCCAGCAGTTCTTAGGATGCTGACCTGAATGTTTAAACCTTAAAAGGGCCTCTAGAGTGTACATTTTAAATTATAAGTAAAAGAAACTAAGTAGTTCCTTGATACTAACAGATTGTTCTCTTAATGCTTAGCAGTGAATGCAGTTTTGTAGCCAGACCCTAGCAGTTCTCAAAGGTGCTGATCTAGTTCTTTGTTCAGGTAGCCTAGAAATTCCTATAGTTAGGGACAGAATTCAGGTATTCAGAATTCAGTTGTCAGACTGGTGCTGTGGCACCGAAGATTTTCCGTTACTTGTCCATGAGAGGAAACTGGAAAGCCTTGCTCCCCCTGTGGAGAGGTTAACCAAAAAGCTCTGTGACACTGCCTGAGGCCCACATTCCAAATGAGTTTGTCTTAAGGGCTAAGATAAGAAAACACAAGATAATAGAAGGAGAATGAAGCAAGAGTGCTAAATAGGAGTCCTGCATTTCTTGTGTGCTTTATTCCAGAACTTCAAAAGGATCTGTTATGTTCATCAAATAACAGAGATTTCGGTTCTTATTCGAGCATGTTCTGCAGGTTGCTGCTGCTCCTTTGGTGTTGCTTCAACATGGTTCTGCGATTTATTTAACTTAGAAAGTTTTGAAAGGCCACTGAGCAGACAAAAGCCAATGTTTATTAGCACAATGCCAATGGATGGGGAACATGCGCTCTCCTAGTTTTTGTCTTTATTGCCACTGATTGACTCTTTATTTTAGGCATAAATGAGATTTTAAAGCTGGAAGATGTGAGAGATTCCTCTAAGTATGTTACTTAGAAAATCAATACTGAAATAAATATTTCTATCTTGCTTTTTTTTTTGTTTTGGATATAGCTTAACTCCACAGAAATATACACTTAAAAAAAAAATCCAGTGCAAGCCGTGCAGGAACTGTTTGTTTTCATTAACACACTGTTATTCCATTTGGAATAAAAAAATAGCTTTGAAACACTCTGCTAGATTTTGTGATACTAAGCTTTATAAAACCCATAATCTGGGAATCCATTTAGCTCAGCAATTTCTCATTAAAAATATTAAATAATGAAATGTTTGCAAAACTAAATTGGAGAGGGGGAATCTGATTGTTTGTACTTTATTGAAGCAACATAAATGTGCTGCAAACATAAGAAAAGCTCCTGAGCTTGCAGGCATGTGGGTAGCATTGCTACCTGAAACATCTATGCTGAGACATGCTGCTAATGAAAAGTAAAAAGCAGATTTGCTATTACACTGAAGAGCTCAAAGCTTTTATATCAGTTCTTTCTAGAAAATGTGCAGTTTTAGGAGGAAAGGTGAGCTAGATCACTTTACCATTTCTCCACTCTTTTCCTTATGTAGAATTCTGAACAGACATGTCCATAGCTGGCCTATATGACAGATCCCACATGAATACGTCTTTGCCTAGAGGTCATTGAATGTCATTTCTGTCCAGTTCTCTTTTCAATCAGATCATTCATGATTACAACACAACTCTGTGTCATGAGTTTCTAAGGCTAGGACTGGGAGAGAGATTTGAGAAGAAGGAATAGCTACAGTCAGGTTGCCCAAGTTTAATTAGGCTAAATTGGCAGCATGGGAGAGCCTTAAAAATGCAATTCTTAAACTCTCACTTGCATAGTCTTTAGGGTCAGTACCCTGAGGGATGTGGCTATTCTGCCAAGATTACAAAATGAGATTGGGAGGGTAAGCAATACTAAGGGTCTTAAATACCAACTGGAACTTCAGGCAAAGGGGTTCAATTCTGGGTTAACTCATCCTTAGGATTGCAGATGGAGTATTTTTGTGCATTTAAAAAACTAGTTTTGAAAAGAAGATGCTGGGAAGGGCTCCTGGTTTAGGAATTATTTATTTATTATAATTATATTTTTTTATAATATATTTTTAGATATTTATATTTATTTATTATAAAATGAGATTTAAAAATTAGGCATAAATACTTTTAGGCATTAGTTTCCTAATTGAAAAAGCAGCCTAAATCTTGTATACTCCTGCCATTTGTAGTCCTGGTTCATTTACGGTAATTTTTCTGAATTGTTCTCTGATTTAAGTGTAGTCCAGAATGGTATATAAACTCAAGCTTGAGCTACTTGAGCAGTTGTACTAAGTGATGCGGTACATGCATAGCTCACCTTGGGTCAGTGCCATTTTGACAACAGTTGATTCAGTGCCTGAGAAATTTCTGAACTTGGAGCCACAACTATGTGATGTTTGTATATAGCTCTGAGAGTTGGCTAATTGTTCTTTCCTGCTGTCCCCACAATCTTCCTCTTGCTAACATATAACCTGTCTTGGTGGTAACCTCCTCTGTTCATACTGGTAATGTGACTCGAACTCTTAACTACTGCATGGCTAACATCCTTACGTGTGACAGATTCATACCTGTATTTATAGCTAATAAATCCTGTACTTTTCTGTTTATCTGTTCAGGTGAGGGATTGTTTCTATCAAAAAGGCAGACAGTGATGAAAGGCCCAGACTCCTTTTATGAGTTAATGGTCTACTGTGTGCTTCTTTACTTAGCCCTAGGTGTCCAGGCTATAGGAATCATAGAATCATAGAATGTTAGGGCTTGGAAGGGACCTCTAGAGATCACCTAGTCCAGCCCCACCCCCAAAGTGGCACCGAGGGCAGGCCACAGAGGAACTCATCCAGGCAGGTTTTGAAAGTCTCTAGAGAAGGAGACTCCAAAACCTCTCTGGGCAGCCTGTGCCGGTGCTCTGTCACCCTCACAGTAAAGAAGTTTCTCCTCATGTTGAGGTTGTGTTCTAGCTTACACCCTGTGTTCCTTGTCCTATTACAGTCTCAAAAAGAGTCTGGCACCTTCCTCTTGACACCTACTCCTCAGATATTTGTACATGTTAATAAGATCCACTCTCAGCCTTCTCTTTTCAGGACTAAACAGCCTCAGTTCTCCCAGTCTCCCTTCATAGGAGAGATGTTCAGGTACCTTGATCATCTTCGAAGCTCTCTGTTGGACTCTCTCCAGGAGGTCCCTGTCTCTCTTGAATCGGGGAGCCCAAAACTGGACACAGTATTCCAGGTTTGGTCTCAGTAGGGCAGAGTAGAAGGGGAGGAGAACCTCCCTAGACCTGCTGGACACAATTTTCTTAAGGCACCCCAGGATCCCATTGGCCCTCTTGGCCACAAGGGCACGTTGCTGTTCCATGGACAACTTACTGTCCTCTAGGACTCCAAGGTCTTTCTCCATGGGGCTTATTTTGAGCAGTACAACCCCTAATCTGTGCTGGTGCCTGGACATCCCCTAATCTGTGCTGGTGCCTGGCGTTTTTCCTCCCCAGATACAGGACTCTACACTTGTCCTTATTGAACTTCATGAGGTTCACTTTTGCCCAGCCTGTCTAGATCTCATTGGATCGCAGTGCAGCCTTCAGCCACTCATCCTTGCATATCGTATCATCTGTGAACTTGCTGAGGGTGCACTCTATCCTGTTATCCAGCTCGTTGATGAAAATATTGAACAATATCATGTAGCTCAGTCGGTTGGAGTGTAGTTCTGATAATGCCAGGGTCGTGAGTTTGATCCGTATTCGGTCCCCCTGTGTTGCCAGATCTTGTTGAGATATGTCCCTGCCCATGACAGGGAGGTTGGATTAAATGATCTATAAGGTCTCTTCCAGCCTAGGCCATTCTAGGATTCTCTGAAAACTGGAACCAGTACTTACCCCTGGGAAACCTAACACATACTTCTGCAAAACTGTAAATAGTTTTCTCCTCCAAACAGACTTCAAAAATACTAAGATGCAGCTCCTGTGAAACCTGACTAATGCAAAACCAACAGCTCTTGGAAGGGGCAGCTCTTTTTCTCTATTGTGTTTGAAGAGGATTCCAATCTACTTTAACTGTCCAATGCTGCACCCCAGAGGTAAGAGAACATTCAGTACTCATTTTAAGCACCATCTAGGACAGTTCTAACTTGATAACCGCTCTGAATATTGGCATTGAATGTCTTGCTTTTTCATTTGAGAATTTCTGTAAGTGGTGTGCTTTGTCCAGGACCACTGCACTGCTAGTGAAGCTATAATCAGCTGATGCCTGATGATTAGAAGTGAAAAAGTAGTCAGATGTGTCAGCAGTTTCTCATTGCAGTGTGTCCCGAGGATGCATCTTGGCTGTATTTTGGTGCTGGCCCAAGCACTCTAACATCAAATAGTGGTGGAATTCCAATTAGACCACATCTTTCTAAATCACTTTCCTCTTTTCTCCCCTCCTCATCACATGCTCTTTCACGGCCATCAAATTCTGCTGAATTGAACTGAAATCTGACAGGAGCCTGGAGCTCAGAATATAGGTCAAATTCACCTTGGAGTTGCAGCAAATTTTGCGTGCTGGTCTGGGCTTAGCCATTCAATGACAGATGTGCTCTCCAGACGCAGCACTGCAGAATACTTGCAAGCCCTACATGAACATGATACTAGTGTGTGCAAGCTCTGTGCAAATCTCCTGAACGCTAGGCAGATTCTGAGTGTCAGATGCCCACTCTAGAAGCTGAATGCACCTGTCCAGCCCCAACAAATGACTGGAATATACAGTGTGCCCATATTACAACTAAGGGCTAAGCAGAACCTCCTGATGGATGTGAATTCAGCTTGCACAAAAGACAGTTTCAGATCACAGAGTGCAACACACTACACTTAACAGAGCAGCATGCAAGACAGTCACCTCTCAGTGTAACTGCTCTCAGTGTAACTGAGAGCCCAGTAGGCTCCGGTTTGAGTAGAATTAGCCTCACTCAGTGACAGGAAAATAAGCGTGTCATGCGAGAAGAGTGTTCTTAACTAGGTAAGTAGTTAAGTAGTTGGCTAAATCAGATCCTACCCTTTCATTTTCTCAGATGTTTTCCCACCTTTTGGAAAACAGTTTCCTTAGATGGAAGAAGGCATCTAAAAGCAAAGTGTCAGCACTGCTGAAATTCTGTTGCCTTCTGAGCTCTTTATCTGGTGAGCATGTTTCCACTGCAGAAATCTTGCAGTCATTTTCATTATCTGTCTGTATTTTGATTGATAAGCCATTTTGTGGAAACTTCTGTCTGTCTGTACAAAATAAGCACTTGCTATATCTGATGTTTAGAAAGTGTAGCTCACTTTACCAGACTTTGGGAACCCTGCAAAGTCATGAATGCCTTCCATCCTCATGGATAACATATTATTACTGTGTTATCTATTGTTCATTTTATACTGCACATCCACAATTTACTGTTTCTTAAGCTTTAGTGAGGAATTGCAGGCTGGTCTTTGGACCTTTTTAATTATATTACTATAAATGTTACCATACTGAAACTAGGGAGAGCTTCACTTCTGTAATATTTTTCGTAACTGTGAAAGTAGTTAGTTTCTTTTGGAACAAGAAGAACTTGAAGAACTCTAACTGAGTCTTCTGTTTGTAAGTCAGTATCCCTGTGGTTTCAGTGTAAGAAGTCTAGATCTTCCTACTGTCATGGATCTTGAGGTAAATGTCTTCCTTTCCTTATTTGACCTCTGTGATCTTTAATGGATGTCAAGACTGTCTAGATACTGGTTTTGCATAAAATCCTATTTTCTGGATTCTTTGTTAGAACTACCCTTCTACAAGCATGCCTCCAAATGGCATTTCTTTGTAACAATGTTCTGAGTTTTACTGAAAACCTAAAATGGAAAGCCAGTTATTCTGCAAGCAAATAACATGAAGAGTCCAGTCTTAATTTTGTAAGAATAAAGATAATCTCTGAAATTGTCTAGACTTTGTTTTTGTTATCAGTTTCCCTATAGTTCTCTCCCTCCACACCCTTTTTATCGATAATTTAATCAGTTACATATCAGCTTTCTTAGGTTTAATTAAATAGTCAGCTCTACAATAAATATAGTTTTGGGTTTCTGTTGCAAGGTAATATTTGCATATACACAATTGGAAGAGATTCTGTGGGTATTTTTTTTGCCAGCAGTAGAAAAGGCACAACGCGCTGTTACAACTGATCATTGCACATCAACAGATGTTCAAAATTAACTGGAGTTTGCCCTTAGTTACAGTTAAACACCTTTGTCTCCCTGAAATTTTACTGGAAGACCGTAATTTTTTTCTCCTTACAGACACCCAGCATTCCAGATCACCTCAGAGTACAAATTCAGTGAGTCAGAACAATGGGAGTTGTTACTGATGCTCTGTTCTCTTTTTGTAATTTTCTCCAGAATGCATTTTTTCAAATATTCTGTTTGCTCCTTTGTATTGTTTCTTTGGTACATTAACCTGTAATACAATTTCTTGTTTTCTATGAAAATTAGAATGATGAAAATGTGGAATAAATGAAATAATGTATTTTGAGTTTTGTAAAAGATTTTTTAATATCCAACAGTTTTGTTTAGAGCCCACTGTTTCTTCGTGATACACCTTGTAAAATAAACCTTATTACATTGCCCTCTGGTGGTGTGAAATGGTAGTTTAAAATACTTTATATATCGTGAGGAAAACATTGTCTTGAGGAATTAAATAGAGAAAATTCAGTTAACGAAGCAATGAGATTACAATGCAATATCAATATGAAATTAAACAGCATTTACTGCACTGGTTGAATACACTATCACTCAGCTGAGAGGTATTAGTTTGGTTGGTACAATTGCAATAATAAATTTGAAATAAGTTGCAGTCATTTTACCATCCTGAAAACTTTCACTACAATCATTTGTCCCAGAAGTTTTCTAATCTGATGCTTTACAAGAAATAATTTAATTTTAAAGACCAAGATAACAAGAATATTCACCCATTCTGTTAAGCACAAACAACATGCTTGCAATAAAACATGATGATGACAAGAGTTTTGTGCTACTTGTACAAAGGGCCAGAAACTGCAGTAAACTTCTCATGCAGAACTCGCTTTGGATTATGCCTACTAGGTCAGTATTTTGAGTTGTTTTATTTTACCCAAAACCTTTTTTGCCAACATGGACCTTTCTAGAATGCATAAACAGAAATAAATTATGAATAAGTGTCTTGGTTTGACCCTGGCAGGCAGCCAGGTACCCACACAGCCACTCTCTCACCCCCCCCTTCTCCACTAGACAGGGGGAGAAAATATTTCAAAGGTTTGAGATAAGGACAGGGAGATCACTTTCATTTACCGTCCCAGGAAAAACAGACTTGATTTTGGGGAAATTAATTACATTTATTAGGGTATCCTCTGAGAAAACAAAGTAGAATTTCCTGCTAAATACTCAATCTGGAAAAGTTTCTGTTGTAGTTGTGCTCGAATTGCTACTTGATGTGAGTCTACTTTCAGTGTCACTGGTTCTGTATCTGCTTCAGTACACTGCTTTCAGTTGGTTGCCTACTTTATCAAAAAAAGAAGAAAATAATTTGTGCCATTTTCTTGTCTAGCACAGCATGCCCACAACCTGTAGCTGAAGTAAAAACATCTGATCCCCCACTTCCTCTCTCTCCCCTCTCCATCTTCGCTTGCCCCCTCTCCTGTCCCCTACTCTGAAGAAGATATTTCACGGTATACAAAGTGTCCAGTGTAGGCCATGAATTCTCATCATTTATTAGAATAACTAAGAGACTCCATATGCAGACCATGATAATATATGACTGGGATAATCCTGGGTTTTAATAACTTGTGCTATGACAGGAGAAAGTTGTCACCAGCTTCTGTGCTGAGATTCTCCCAGGAGACGCAGATGAGCCTGTTGAGTTCCTGATTCAGATGTAGGGATCTTGTGTGGTCCTCTCACCTCTTCTCCTCCTGCTGTGTTACCTGCCCACCATGTGGAGTCAGTGCCGCACTGCTCTTCCCTCCTGCCACTTATGTGCTTTTTCCTCTCCTGAACGCTAGGACCATGGCTGCCGTTGGGCTTAAAGCCAGCAGGAGTTTTTAATTGTACCGCAATTGGTTATGTTCTTCTCACTTGCACTCTCATCTCTTTGCTCTCCTCCCCCCACTCTTCCTTACTTTTAACAAGGTTTGCTTGGCCTACTGAGTGCTCAAAGCTTCACTAACTACAGAGCAGTGGAGCCTGACCCAGCTCTATCTTCAGAAACAGCGGTTCCTAAAAAGCTGCTAATGCCAGCTGACCTCCTTCTGACCCCTGTAGCCTGAACATATTACCCTTGTTTCAGCCCAAGTGTCCCAGGATTTACCACAGCATGAGATTAATCTTGTCTGTGTGCAAAGCGGCTGTAATTACAGTGATCTATGATAAGTGGCAGGACTATTTGACTGGAAAGACCAATAAAACAAGTAGATCTGCATGGCTGATTTTCCTATACTTTTGGGGTTTTTTGTGTGGTGCTTGCATTGGATTTGGTTAAGGAGAGCTTTATCTACTGACGTTCAGTCCAACTACCCCATTTTAGCACCAAGGAAGTGCATTTATTTTCTTCAGCAGATGCACATGGAAAGAACCATGTGGGCTTTTCCACAAAAGACACCATTGTTACAGTGAGTTGCACACACTGGGAGTGATGCTTGACCATTTCTTCTCCATACACTGTATGAACCATGCATGCTCAGTGCCTTGAGTTTCCCTGTGGTAACAAAAAGGTCCACAACCTCAGTGGACACAATGCAGGCAGCCTTCACTCTGTGGGGCTAAAGTTACCAGAGTTGAGTTAGAACAGAATGACAGCAGAAGAAATGAGGTATGATGTATATGAATCCTTTCATCTGATCTAAAGCACACATTCAGGCTCATGCAGATCGGGTAGTGCAAATGCTTATAGGTAAGAACCTTGCTTTTTTATTATACTGTAACTTGTAGACACCCATCTTTTCCCTGAGCATGTTGCGTGGCTATTATTTGTCTCTAGAAGAGAAGCTAAAATACACAGTACTGAATTTGGAATGCACAACATTGTGCTCAAACATTTCACAAATACCTATCCTTGCCTACCAGAAACCAGCCTCTCTGTGGCACTCCTCCTACTTTTATGGACTTGTCTTTTGCATATTTTTCCAGGAAAGATATGAGGAGTTGGAAAGAAATCTGGAGAATGAGGATGCTGTACGCCAAAAGGATTTTACATGCTTTTTTTAGAGTGCCAAGCCCATTTGTTGTGTCTGTGGTTGTGAAATCAATGAATAGGATAGGATAGGATAGGATAGGGTAGGATAGGATAGGGTAGGATAGGATAGGATAGGATGGAATGGAATGGAATGGAATGGAATGGAATGGAATAGAATAGAATAGAATAGAATAGAATAGAATAGAATAGAATAGAATAGAATAGAATAGAATAGGAATCATACAGCTGAAAGGGACCTATAATGATCATCTAGTACAACTGGAAGCAGTGAGAGTGTGTGCAGTAACAATGACAGCATATACAGCGACCCATGCAGAGAAGCTACAGTTATACTGGAATTTGCCAGTTTGTATAAAATAAATTTAACTTTTGCCCTTTTAGCTGCTGCCAAACAGCTTGTTCTCTGTTGTGTTGAACCAGGATTGAAAGAAGCAACATCTTCTCTTAGTCACTTCAAGAAGCCACTACTCTGTTGTATAATGTGATGAGAGACCATTTTTTAAAAACCGGTCTTTGGCTTTGTATGTCGTTGTCTTTGTATGTCTTAGCAGCCCTCTTTGTGCCAGCTCTGATTGTGTTATTTGTGAACTTCATAAACCTTGCTTTTTCAGTATACAAACTTCTTAAGATCTGTATAAGCTCAGCATGCAGTGAAAGGCTAAGTCACATTGCCTTACAAGTCCTGTGAATCCAGAGCACTCAGACCGTAGTTTCTTGCTGCTCACCTGGTGTGCAAAAACGTGTTTGCCTTTGCCCACAGGAATGACATTACTGTAACATTGATCTAAGTGCAAACTGTGAATTCTGGGTCAAGGATCTTTCTGGGACATTAGACGTGTAACTGACAAGCTAGGCATAGAGCTGCACAGCAATAACTACAGATTCATACTAGGTCCAGCATGCACTTTAGTTTTGTTGTTAATTTTTTCTGTTAAGAAAACCAGACACCCAAAATGATCATCTGTGCAATTTTGCATCTCCAAGATTCTTTCTGATGGGAAGCAGCCTACAGGATCAGTCCTGTACAGAAGCTCACGAGTAGGGACAGAATAATGCTAAAACCATTATTTGAACAAACCTGATTAAACATCTCTCAGGGCAGAATATATACTATAATCTCAAGAAAATTCAGTAGAGGCTGGAAATGAGCTTGACTGCAGATGAACTTGGTGCTTTGTGTTTGCAACATTGTAATATCACAATTAACGAGTTGTTTGTAGCTGCAAAGTGAAGTCACTTTTTGGTGATCTCAGCTGATGGTATGTCTTCAGATTCTATCTTTGTATCAGCAGATGAAAAACCAAACTGAGTCCTTCTGATCCACCCTCCTTTCATCCACTCATTTCTCTCCTTACTCTCTAATGAAATTAATTGTTCACACGGTGTCATCCAAACCTCTTTATCTGTGCTGCTCCCTATGTTTCCAGCCATTATCATTAACACCTCCTTGCTCTTTAACCTTCCACTGAGCCACACTGATGGGAGCTGCTTTTATTCTGCTTCTTGTTTCTGGGCCTGAATGAGGGACAACTCTACCCAGCTGATAAGGACCTGAGATAGTTTGGGTATCACCAGCTGTTGGAGCACTTCTGTCTTATGGCCATCCCTACACTTTCCCACAAGAACTACTCTGTTGACTCAAAGTAGAGGTGGTTGTGTCGGCCCACCATTGTCTTATATTTCCTCATCGTCAAAAAACTCTTTTGCTCTGCACTTTAGTGAATTTTAGGGGCACCAGCAGAGATTTTTTTTCAGGCTTTCTGCACAGTTTAGGATATAGGAGATTGATAGGATCTCCCAGCTAAAGATCTATAGAATGCAAAACAGTTGGATGTTTGGGGTGAGGCTAATTCCCATGGATGCATAGTTTCTAGTTTCTTGGCATTTAATTCTGAAGCCAGTAACAGGTTTCCTATCCCTCTAGGGTGAGAGGGAGTGCTGCAGGAACCTTAGACCTCCCTAGGGCTACAGAGATAATACCAAAGTTATGTATCTGCTCCATTTGCTTATAAGATCCCCATATATCCTGCTGTCCCTGAATGTGCCAAGGTAATGCTGGACTGGAGGCACTTTTTGTGGTGACAGAGCGGGTCACACTGCAGTAACTCCCTGCCTCTGCATCATACTTTGGTTTTGTTGCCCTATTTGCCTTGTGCTTCCCATTTTCAGAGTTCAAGGAGGAAGGGAACAGAAAGGCTAGAATTAACCCTTAATGTTCAGAAAACAATTACAAGATGCCAGAACATGATTGCTGTTGCCGTTGTAAAAACATGTCTACTGCTCCTGTCATGCATGGCACGATCAGCACCTACCTACTCTGAGGACACCAGCACTGGGCTCTCCCAGGTAGCAGTAAGGCTGCCCTGCTGGGTCTGCTTACTGAGCCATCCCTTTTTATGCCTGACTCGTTCATTTTTATGCTGGCTGAATAATGACTCTGTGAAATTAAAATGATTCCAACCTGTGTGTGGCAGAGACTTCTTGCTTCAAATTAGCATTATAAGTTGCATGCATGAATCCTGTGTAGACTGGAAAGGGCAGGGTGGGGTTGCTTTGTGGCATCCAATTCCCACATAAGATGATACGATACTAATAAACAAGTTGGTTCCAGGAACTGGATTTTCACAGGCTGGCTGGAGGTGCAGTGGAAAATCTTCACTGTGAGAGAACTGTGGCTGCAAACATGACTTGGGTACAATAACCTTTGAAGACAGTCAGATATTTACTTGAGTGAGATCAAAGATCCAGAGGGAGATTTGCTGTTTCTGGCAGAAATAGATTTCCTGAGAGAATCTAGTCATTTTGAGACATCTGCTTGCAGATTTAGATGGGGGATACTCTTAACCTGGAGAACTCTTCTCCACCTGGTGTCTCCTCTTGTAAATGCTGCTTACTTCAGGCATGAAAACAGAAAAGCTGTGAAATGAGCAAACAACCTGTTCAGAAAGCTAGTTAGTTGCTGTTCAAAAGGGCAATAAACGCTTTATTGGAAATCCTAGGATACATGCAGAAAACTGAGCTCACTGTGCTAGCTTAAGGAAGGATGCTGGTGCACCTGACATGGGGGCTGTGTCTGGCAACATTGCTTCCCAGTTTTCTGATGTGCTTAGGTAAATCCGTGCTGGTGAGCAGTTGGCTAGGTGGAGACTTACAGGTGGATTCTGCAGGAACATCCATAATCTCGTATAGATTGGAGCATAATATCCTATCATTCTCTCAGTACTTTCCAGGTTTTACTCTTGCTGAATCAAGATGCTTTATTTCCCTTATAAAATTACTTTGATGTGAACCTGAGAAGGCCCTTGGCCATGTGAGGGTAATGCAACATAGTCCACTGCTGGCACAGACCCTCTGAGAGAAGACAAACAAACATAATTTCTTATCTTGTTCTTTCCCATGCTGGAACATGTCCTGCAAAATATTATTGCATTCCCTTTCTCACTTTCCCAGCCCCCCTCCCTTTTCTTCCTCTCCCTCTGCCTGACACTAAATCGGTTTTAATGAAGATGCTGCTGCCAGTAAAATGATGGCTATATTTGTTTAATGAGCCTATTCCAATGTGTTATTTAATTGCTCCATTATTTCCTTTGTCAGTGCTCTGGGTAACAAAGTTATTGGTATTTGACTAATTTTTCATGCTTGAATTAAAACATATCAGTAAATACAATGTCATCTGCAAAGAGGAACTACCAGCAAACTATGTTGATTTAAGGACTTAGATTTCTTTTTCTGTCTCTCCGTGAGCAGTAATTATTGAGGTAAATGAAACTTATGGGAACTGTCATTTCAAATTGAATTTTAACCGCTTGCTTCCTGGAATAGAAGACATCAAGCTTACTGTCTGAGCAAAGCATAAACAAGAATAAATGTGGAAATACTTAGTGAAGGACTTGCAGGGAAGGCAGATAGTGGGCTGCTTGTGCTAAATGTTGTGCCCATCATATATGGGCAAAAAAAATGAAGTAACTTAAGTGACTGCTATAAGTGTAGTGGTTTTATCTGGGACGGGGTCATCTCCTTCCCTGAGAAGATGTACTTAGAGAGCATTTCAGGTCCATTTTCTGAAATTCCGTCCTAAAGAAGCACGATCACTGGGCAATCAGAGCACAAGGCTTCAAGGGCTTCAGTCCCTATGGTCAGTGCTGCAAGGGAAAGATTAGACCTATCTCCTGTAGTAGGAATTCCTCCCCCACGGGACACCTTTCTGACCTGCATCTATCTCTCCTCTTCCTCCTGGGAAGGGAAGGGGGAGAGGAGAGAGAGAAGGGAAGAGAAGAGACAAGAGAGGAGCAGAGGAGAGGGGAGGTAAGAGAGGGGGAAAAGAAAATGTAGTTAAATTCCATACTGAGCTTTTCATTACACCTGAAATGAGTGGTTGTGTAAGTAGATAAGGGCAGAGTGTGACCCATAGTGATATTAAATCCAGCAGCATACTCAGAAAATGAGTGGATAAAAGCATCTAAAAGCTCTGTTGACTTTTTGTAAGAAGATACTTCCAAAGAGGACTGATTCTGAAATCACCTCAAGTAACAAGGACAGAGTTTCCACAGTCTTTTAAGCTGCAGAAGACAGAAGATTTCCTCTTGTGTTGTCAGGCTTCCATAACCCCTTGAGACACCCTGTCACTGATTAACACAGAATCATAGAGTGGCCTCAGCTTGAAGGGACCTTAGAGATCATTTTAATCCAGCCTCCCCTGCTGCCAGGGACGCCACCTCTCGACTAGATCAGGCAACACACGGGGACCGAACGGGAATCGAACCCGCGACCTTGGCATTGTTAGCGCCATGCTCAACTGACTGATCTAACCGGCCCCCTAACATAGAACATCAGAAAACAGGAAAGGTGGAAAATGACCTGGGACAAGAACACACCCTCATTATAAGTGATTACTGCAGGACGATATCCTTTCTAACTCGTTCCATTTAAGAATAGGGCTGCAGAAGGTGAGATGAGAGCAAGTCAAAGTCCTACTGCCAAAAGTAAGCGTAGTGAGTTACAGAGGAGCAGAAGAGGCTAGAGGTGGGAACTACAGCATTTTCCAAAACAGATAAACAGGGATTCATGTTAAGATGTGGTTAACAAGGTACAGCTGCCACTGGGGGACTGTGCTCTTGCATCAAGTATTCAGGCAATTTAATCCTGGTTGTTCTTACAACAAGATGGGAATTCAAGCCTGTAAACTGATGCAACAATACGTATGGGTCTGACAACAAGAGATTAGTTATCTCTGTGTTGAAAAGGAGTGAAAGAAAAACTCCTAAACCTATAGTTTAGTTTCTGAATTAGAATAAAAAGGAGAACTTCCAAAACAAATCAGTGCTGCAGAAAAAGTGTGTGAGATAGATAAAATTATATCTGCTGTCAAAATGGTAAATCAATCTTTAATAAAGGGATAAAATCTAGAAAGTGTTAGTACTTTACTAAGGCTTCTACATGGGGAAACGCTCCATGGGAAAAGCTGTAGGAGTTGCCTGAAGCACGGAATAGGAGATCTTGGAGCATGGCAAGGCTCAGGTTTCCAAGTCTCTTAGAATCTGTATTCTAATAACATTGTATGTCTGCATTTATATGTTCTATCTCCTGAACATCTATTTTGATTATCACATATGTAGGCATGTGATCAAAATACCTACCTTCTTTAAATGGAATTTGATTAGTCTGTGGGCAGGCAATCTTACCTGGCTGTTCATTGACTTAAGAGAGAAAACCCTCTAGATTTCAGTTCCTGCTTCAAGCTGTGTTTATGTGTTTGTATTAATTGACTGTTTAATATAAATATTTCAGTATGCATTGAAGTAGAGGGCAGAACACAGCTGTGTATCCAAATCACCAAACAACAGAATGATGATATTTCTTGCTTAGCATTTTAAATTCTTTTCCATGTAGAGGCACAACTTCAAGCGAAGGAAGAGACCATGCTGTCCCCATCTGCCCCTATGCTCAGAGCTTTTTACAGGTCTAGTTCTTACCTCTGGGGCAGGTGCACCCTCTACAACTCTGCAGTGACAGGTACTTTCCTTCTCCCCTTCTTCAAGGGTAGAGCAGAACCTTTTTGCTGGCAAAACCAGTGTGCCAGAGCAGCAGACGTTTACAAAAATCTGTCTGTTTAGAGAGAGCAGGATGCTTTGTGACCAGGCAGGCAGTCACTGCTGGGTTACCCCATGTTGAGCTCTTATAAAAAGACTGGAAGTGCAAAGTTACATATGGGCTGAAATGTCATTTGAATATTATTTGAAGTTTTGAATCCTGTAGAAACTGGTGGAAGTTTTATGCTATTGATAGATGTAACAACTCCATTAGCTATCTCAGGAACTATTTACAAAGTGTAGGTCTTAATAATAATACTTTTGAAGTAGTAATAAAAAATAGTAGCATGAACTCTGTAGAGTGGTTGAAATGACTTAAGTTAGTCTGTAAGATTAGAGCTTCAGATATGCTGAGGAGAGGAAAAAATAAAATAAAATATTTCAAACAGGCAGCAGGTGAATCTGTTTGACTGATACACAGTGAAACATGCAGGCTCAGGCATCTTTTGTGTGTATTGTCTGTACAGTCACATGTGCCCCTCTGTATGTGTTGCACAACACATACTCACCGTGCTGGTTAACAAGTTTCAATCATGCCTGAAACAGGAATTAAAGGATTGCAGGGAGATTATATTGTAAACAATAATGAATAGGGTAGAACGCATATTAGTTTAAATAGTATTAAATAAATTGGAGAAAATCCCAGAGAGAACATGAAGAAATGTAAAAGGTTTGTAAAGCGTGCTCTTAAGACAGGCTGAAAGAACAAGGTTTGTTTAAACTGCAAGAAAGAAGACTGAAACAGCCACAGTCTGTACATATAGCAAAACAATTATAAAAAGGTGATTTTTTTTTTGTTTGAGATGGGAAAAGAACAAGAAAAAAAACATCTTTTGTTGCAAAGATATCTTGATGTGAACGGTAGGAGATACTTCTAAGTGGAGTGTAGATCTGGGTGTGGTTAACTGAAGATTTTCACAGACATATAAGTTTTTGAAAGCAGATTGGACAAACATCTGTCAAACAGAATGTTGGTTGTACCTGATCTTGCTTCTGCATGACAGTTAGACTGTACAGATCTCTCTGAACACCCCACTGCTATGATACCAGACTAACCTGATCTTGGTAGAATGTGAGGACTTGCCAAAATCAGAAGGAACTAAGATGTGGGAATTAAATGAAACAGGATAAAAAGTGGTGTGGATTCACAAGAAGTAGATCAAGCCAAACTTTCCCTATCATTTTATTTCTAAATGTATCTGATTTTCTTGACAAAACCAATTTATTAGAATGTAGTGTGTGGTATGATAACTTGAAGAAAATTATTAACTGAATTGAGGAAGATTGGTTTCTATAGAACTGCTCAGGAGTCTGAGACACTGGTTAAAAGAGAAAAAGATAAGAGTAATATTTAAGGGAGTGTAAGTAGTAAGATTCTCCACTTGAGACAAGTCTTAATAATTCTGTTAATGACTTCTTTATAAAAAGAAGTCAGGTACTGATTGAATGCAATGAAATTCATTTGTGCAAAGTGTGAAGTCATTGCACTTAGGGACTAATAACAAGAATTTTTGCCATAAAATGGGAGATAATTTAAACATTGAAAATGTTTAAAGGATGGCTGCATATAAAGAGAATGAGATGGTAGTAAAGCAGTAAATGAGATCTTGGGATGTGTCAGTGAAGTATTTGAAAGCTATTAGGAAGAATTAATGTTTTTGTGCATCCCTAACTTCATCTGAAACAGCATTAGCAATTCTGATTTCTTATATGCAAGAAGGGTAAGGGCTCAAATGTAGAAGAGAACTGCCAGCACAGTCAGGGGAGCAGAGATACATTAGAGTAGACTTGAGGAAATTTACAGAATCACAGAATCACAGAATGTTAGGGGTTGGAAGGGACCTCTGAAGATCATCTAGTCCAACCTTCATCCCAGCATACCTAACCACTACACCACAGCCTCAAGTGCTAGATCTACTTTTTTGTTAAACACCTCCAGGGTTGATGACTCCACCACCTTTACTCTTATTTGAGCCAAAAGAAGGCTAAGAGGAGATACTGTAACACAACATGAGGAGTGAGAAATGCTTCTGATGTTCTATAGAGTATCTAGAATAAGAACAAATGGATATAAATTAGTTTTATAAAATGGGAAAATGACTAGAACTTCCTAGCCATTGGATAGGTTAATAAACAGCTTCCTAACTATAATGATAGAGGTAAAAAGCCAAATCCTAATTGCCTTTAAAATGGACCCTGGTAAATTCATGACAGACATATGATTTGGTGTCAATGGTAAGAGGGCATCTGTATCACAAACTCTTGCTTTCTTACTTTCCAATGCTCAAGTAATAAACATATGTGTCTTATGCTTTCACATGCTTCTGTGGTAATTGGGGACATGAGAACTGCCATCCTGGATCAGATCTCCAGTTCATTTTATTTGCTAATTTGATTTTGGCAACAACAGCAACCCAAAGCTTCAGATAAAGTGCAAAACTGCTAAAGAAGGCATGTGATGTAGCATGTCCCTGCGGGATTTTTCTCCAATAGAGAGACTAGTGGGTGTCCTGAGGCATGAGAATTTCTGTCCTTTGTAATATTTGTGTATAAATTTATCTGATGTGAGTGTGGATGTTCTTACTGTCTTTATAAACATGGAAACTCTGGACTCTGCTGAAATCTTCCCCTCAGTATAATCTGAAGTAACTATAATATGTGAATGTCCAGCTTATTTAATGGACTGACATTTTGTTTCTTCTTTAGAAGAGAGGCTAAATGTCATATCATCTTTCCACTTAGTGGAGGTCTTGGCCACTTAATATCTTCTTTACTAACACTCCAACTAGCTCTACTCCTTCTATGCTCCCTTCATGTGGAAGATTTTCACAAAATCACAGAATCACAGAATGTCAAGGGGTGAAAGGGACCTCAAAAGCTCATCTAGTCCAGCTCCCCTGCCAGAGCAGGATCAGCTACAGTAGGTCACACAGGAACACGTCTAGGCGGGTTTTGAATGTCTCCAAAGAAGGAGACTCCACAACCTCCCTGGGCAGCCTGTGCCAGCGCTCTGTTCTTTACCCTCACAGTAGAGAAATATTTCTTTATGTTTGAGCTGAACTTGCTATTTTTTAGTTTGTGATCATTTCCCTGTGTCCTATTACTGGATACCAATGAGAAGAGTCTGGCTTCTTCTTCCTGACACTGATTCCCCCAATATAATTTCTCTTGCCTTCCTTGACATGGCCTTTTGCAGTTGCATAGTTGCATAGTTTCAAAATGATTCAAAAACATGGCCAAAGATGGACAGTAAGGAATTGCTATTCAGCCCACCGGAAAAAAAAACCACAACAAAAGCACAACTATTTTCTGCTTTTGTTCATTGTTTCTAGGTGTTGACTTTTTTGATACTGCATTTCATACCATTAGTTCTTCAGTGTCATTTTGAAAACTGTAGCTGAAAGAGACATAAAAACCTTAAATCAGAATAACAAAAAGTGATAACAAAAGTACATACAATCCAAGATGAATTTCCATGTGTCACTTGCATAAGTTTTTTGTTTTACTTAGAAGGTAAGCAGAATTCAGATCAAAATGCTGATTTAAATAATGTCCAGAGGCAAATTCTAGAAGAGGCCACAGGCCTTGAAATAGTAAATTTTCACATAACATTCAGGCTGAGCATGTACTATCCAAAGGGGAAACTTAAGGAGAAATCCATTCTGAGTTGCTGAAAATGTTTCTGTTCAGGGCCGCTAGATGTCAGGCAGAATGAAGAATTCACCCTGCCTGATTTGGGCTGCATTTCATCCTGGTGTAAGAGTTTACTGTAAAGCCTGCAAATCCCCTTGAGGAAGGGAGGAGGAGTCCAAGGATCACAGTCCTTGGACCAGCTTTCTCTGCAGGACCGTGTGTCACATCTATTGCTCAAGATTTCTCTGCACTTCTTTGTGTGCTGGACTCTGCCCTCATGAAGGTTGAAATTAGATACTGTAGGGACAGCACATCTTCTGGACAAAAGCACTCTGCTAGAAGTGCTTTAAACCTCACTGAGGTAGTGCAGCTTTTAGGTGCAAATTTTTTAGTGTGCAGGAGCCAAAAAAAATCAGTTCTGCTTCTTGTTTCGAGCAATTTCATGATGTGAGAGTGGCTGGCCAGGGCCCAGTCCCTGAGAAGGACTTCAGGGAGCCCCTCTGTGTAACGGGTGATGCACATAAATGTACAAAAAATGCCAGTCCTAGCTCCAGAGAGCAAGAGGCAGGAGGAAAAGCAGAGTAAAGGAGAGAGATTAAAAGAGTTAAAAAATAAATTAACAGAATCGCTATGCTTTAGAGCTTGCTATAAGTGTGTTCCTCATTCTGTGATGCCAGCTGAAGAAATGTTTAATCTTGGCAAAAGCAGCTAATTGGGCCAACGAATAATCATTCACCCTGTGACTGGGTTATAAAAGTTTACAACCCTGACCTGTTACGAGGAGAAAATCACGAGTCTCATATTCCCTCACGCTTGGCATGCTAATTAGAATAGAGACATCACATTACATCTGGAGCCCCTCGGATTTTACTGCTAATGATATTTGTGTCTATCATGGATTCTTCCAAATAAGTGCATTATAGGGGTTCAAAATCAGCTCACAAGTTTGATTTACCCTGTGGTACAAACTTTCTGCATACTTTTCTTCAGAACTGTTTTTCAACACAATAAAAACTTAAAATGACCTCTATGTTGTGGGAGAGAGAGACTTCGTAGTATGCCATTTGGAAATACCCTTATGCTGGGTTTTCTAAGTCACATGTTTTTCATAAAATGCTTTAATGGATTTTCTTACAAAAGATTAAGATCCAGAAAATGTTTGCACAAGAATGTTTTAATAATTGTATAAACAAATTCATAATAATTTAATTTATTCAAATGAAAGTAATTTATATTAAAGATATTTTGGACATAGCTCTTCAGTGATGGATACTGACAGCACTTCCGTTAACAGACGATGAATTGCTGCACCAAGTTGCTGTCTTTATCTGTTGTTGTTCTCTCCAATCAGTTGAGTGTGATGAATCTCGAGAAGTCATTTTTCTGGAGTTTTTGTTTTCAAAGCCCAAATAATTCCCCTGTTCTTTAAGAGAAAATGGCAGAAACATAAGGATAGCAAAAAATAGTATTTCAGTAAGGTGCATTTGTAGATAAGATGAAGTCTCTGTGCTTCCAACTTTGAGCTTTCTCTGTTTGGGTGGGTGTCTGGAAAACAGCAGAGCACAGCTGTACAGTTTTGTACTGACACTTAAAAGGCAGCTCCAAAGGAAGGCTGGATTTGCTGAAACTGATTAAGGAATAGAAACACAAATGATGAGAAAATATGACATTTTGTTCACTATTTGACCTGGCCATTCTTGAATTGGCCTGTGTGGGCCAAAACAGGCAGGACGCAAGAACAACCACGAGCCATGGCTGAAATGTAAAGAGTAGGTTTATTCTCACTACCTGACAATCTGGAGAGTGTTTGCAAGCAGTGCCCGCTCAGAGGGAGGCACACAGGCAGCAATCACACGAGCCCTGCGACAAGCAGCAGTGCCGGCCCGAGAGGTCTCTCCTTGGTAGAAAGCGTGTGGTATTTATCCCACTGCTTTGTTATGTTTTACTTGCTGCTCTGCCTGAGCTCCCAGGATTCACACAACAGCTTTGCTTTGTTCCTTCTCGCAGCAGGGCAAGGATGAGAGAGATGCCCCCGCATCTATCCCAGGCCTCTGTTACCTATGCGCAGGTGTGTTGCTGGTCGAGCCCACGAGGCCAAACAGGAACTCAGTGTGAGGCGTGTGTTTTCTGACATCTCAGGTGCACATCACCAGAAGCTACCTACAGTCCTCCTCGCCAATCTTCTGTTATATTTGACATGGCCAAACTGCAAAATAGTACTGGGAGCTCCAGGAAGTGGTTCTTGCTGCTCCAGATCTAAAAGAGAGATCTGTGCCTGAGGAAGTCAGGGAACTTTACAAAAAGCTGTCAAGGGTTAGGGCTGGGCCAGCCACTAAATGCTGACAGATGCTCTCCCTTCCCTGAACAGGAAGGGAAAGGGAATAAGGCAAAGAGACTTACAGACTGGAAAAGAAAACCAAAACAGTTTAATAAACAATGATAGTACTAATGACATAATAAGAATAATGAAAATATATACAAGTATGTGCAAAACTGATAGCAAACCAGACTCTCCCCTGATAGTAGTCATCACTGACACTGCAGAGCAGGCTGCTAATAATGCCAGGGTCGTGGGTTTTAAAAAAGTAAAACCTCTGAGCAGATTGGTTCTGTTTAGCTCAAATGAGGACACATGCTGCAAAGGAAGACAGAATATCATATGCAAGAGCACATACAGCATTAGCAGAAGAAAGCACATACAGCAGAAAGCAGAAGATAGGTATTCCTGAAAGATATTAGCCATCAATTTGCAGCTCCAGGGTGAGTAGTCTATGCAAGATGCAGAACCTCAATGCATGAGTAAGTGAAGTGGAAAGCCACTGGTGCCATAGGATACTTACCAGCAGAGGACAGAATGGGCCAGTTGTGTTGCCCAAATGTCTGCTCTTGTGAGACAGGTGGAAAAAAGGAAACACATTAGAAATATCCTGCTACATCAGGCCAGTGTTCTGTTAAACATGGTATTTTCTTACTACTCTGCGGTGGAGACACTGTTTAGTGAAAGCATGTGAGCTGGCCACTTCTCTGGTTCTGTTCCTTAACTTTCAAAGTTGTTGTTGTAGTAAGAATGCTGGAGAATTTGTTCTTCCATAGTCCTTTTGGCATCTGCTTTTAGACATGTTCATGATTGTATATAATCCCTTTTTGAACCTCTTGATACATTTGCCTCCACTATGATACTGTCTGCAGGCATGTCCTGCGACAGCCAAGTTCCAAATTACACTACATGATTGGTAAAACTGTACTTGCTTTTTAACTAGTTTAAACTCTATTGTAAAATACTCTCCCTGTGGTGTCATTGAGTTCCCCCTGTGTCCCGGGGTGATGGAGCAGCTCTACTGAAGAGCACTGAAGAGCACTGAAGAGCAATTCTGCGTTTACCTTATCCATTGCCTTCTTGATTTTATTACTCTTCATCATACAAACTCTCCAAGTAAGGAGTCTCAGACTTTTTGTATCACCTCATAGGGCGACTGTTTTATTTCATGATGATTTCTCTTCATTTCTCTGTACCTTTCTTAATTCCTGTACATCCTCCTTGAAATACACAGACCTGGACTGTCTACAGGACTTGAGGTGTGGCTGTACCAAGGCCTTTACATATGAGCAAAATCATGCCCCTTGTTCTTACTATCTTCACTGCCTGTTTTCTGGCCACTGCATTGATCCAATAAATTTAGGAAACTGTTCTTGGCTCATAACTGCCAGTTTGAATTCAGCATCATGTAGACATTGTTTAGATTTTTATTTTTTTTCCCCCATAGGTGCACTACATTGCATTTGTCTAAAGGGAAGCTTACCTGGCAGCCTTTCACCCATTCAGTTCGGTGAGCTCCTTCTGCGATTTGGCACCACTGGCAAGGAATTTAACTACTTGAAAGAGTATAACGTCATCTGCACGTTTAAAGAGATTTCACTGCAAACTTCCTTCTCCAGAGGCTTGGAAGGTCTTTAATAAAACTAGTCCCAGCACCAATTCTTGTGAGGACTCACTTTGGACACTTCCACCATCCTGAGGAATGTTAGTTAAGCCCTACCATTTGTTCCTTACCTTTTATCAAGCTTAAAATCCATAAAGGATCTCTCCTCCACTCCATGGCAACTTATTTTCTGTACTAGCCTTTGGTATAGAATGTTTTCAATGCCTTTTTGAAAATCCAGATATATTACACCCACTGCTTTCCTTGCTAGTGCACTTACAGAAGTCCAGCAGGTTTTCCCTTTGCAGAAACTGTCAGCTCCTTTGCAATACCCATGTGTCCATGCGCTGAGTGGGTTTATTCTCTTATCTTACCATGCCAGGAAGCCAGAATTGCTACTCTGTAGTTCCCAGTATCTCCTCCAGCACCCTTTAGCCCTTCCAGTACTACCTCCCTTCTGTTCACAGCTCAGCTTATATCTGGAGAGTGCTTTGCCCACCAAACTAAAGTACACTGTGAAAAGTCACAAACTGAAAGGAAAGAAGGAACAAGCTAAGTTTGACTCCATAGTTTATTGATTATGGCTCTGAAATAGAAGAGCTGCTTTGAATTGACAGTGAAAAGAAAAAAGTCCCACCCATGTTCCTGGAATTATTTTAAAATAATTTAAAAATTATTCTTTATATTTTTAGCAGATGATGCGCAATTTGATAACGGGGGAATTTCATGGTGGTTTGGTTATTGCTAAACTGTGAAAGCCCTAATACAGTTTGACAAAGACATTAATTGACAGGAAGGTCAATATTTGCTGGAGTAGCTTTTAAGGGATGCTATTTTAGTAGTATTCAGTATTATAGGTGTAGGATTCAGTATTAAAGATGTCAGATGTTCAAAATCATGAGTTAGTCTCTTTTAAGCCCGACTTTAAAATTATGATTTGGAGCTCTTTTTCTTAGTTTTCTGGACTTTCATGTCGCATCATGCTTTTAGACAGCAGTGAGGGCTGGAAATGTATTTTAAGACAGTGTAGGCAAAACTCTCCTAGTTCTGACTCTAGGATTTTGCACTGCAATACTGCAAGAGTTGGCAGCATTGCTGGTTTGCAAAGGAAAAGCTCAGGCCCTGGCCAGATGCCACACGGCATTTGCTTCATGCGAGCAGAGAGCAGCTGCATAGCTGGTGGATGTGACCCTGGAAGATCTCACCTGACTCATCTGAATTCTGGAGTCATTCCGAGGTTTTGAGGCAAGTTGTCAGCCTACCAGAAGGAAGCACGAAGTGCAGTCCTCATGGTTGGTTTGTACTCAGAGGGGCTCTGTAACTTGTTGGCAGGTTAGAGCAGTTGAGTCCGGGAAATGGCCTGGGCCAAGCTCTGTCTTGGAAGAAGGGAAACTTAAAAATACCAGATGCTTTTTGGCCACAGCTGGCAGCCTGGGTGATGCTTTTTCAGTTAGAAGTTAATCAAGGTTTCCTGTAGAAAGGTTAACATTTGGTCTGACTGTCAAGTCCCTTCAAAATACGCTATGTCAGCGCATTTTCTTTACATGTCAACAAGAACAAAGTTTGACAGGTCTAGATTCCAAGTGTGCAAATCTAGCATTTTCATAGCACCTATGACATCAGATTACCAAGAGAAAGCCCCTTCAAAGAGAAACAACTGACACTGGAACAGAGATTCGTAACTGTGTGAAACTCCACTGTGTTAGCAATTAGTGTTAGCAAATTAGCCCATACACCACCATTCCCCCAGTATCTAAAAGAATGTTTCAGGAACCATAGCACATTTTTCCCAAGGCACTTGCATCTTGTCTGAGAGATGCTCAGATAAAACACAGAAAAATGAACACACACATGAAAGAGTCGGTGGAAGAAGGAAGGTGCTCATAGCTGAACCTCTTTGAGGCTGTGCTGAACAGAAGACAAGCTGAATGAGTGTATTCTTTATGTGAATAAATTGGATTATAGTAATAACAGCTGAAGCAAACGGTAAGTGTTGTGCTCAAGTGTTCATCAGAGGATTTAGCTTAATTTTTTTAATTGGAGGGAAAATATTACTTGTAAGAGAACACTAGCCACAAGATGGCAGCATAATCCAATGATAATCCAATTTTGGCTGTCATTGCTGGGAAACACTTTTCAGTTTTTAGGAGGCTCATTGTGACAGGGCCACAGTACATCTGAAAATGAAGTGTTGGCAGCATCTGAATAGCTCTTTTGCACTGCGGAGGCTAAGTGGCACAGTGGGTTAGTACCGTAGTCTTTTTCTTCTGGAGACTCAGCCTTACATCCTGGCTTAGCCTGTAAATGAAAGCAAGTTGGGTGGTCTCATCCCAGTCCCCATTTGTACATATCACAAAACCACCAGGCAATTTGGCACGGTCAGGAGCTGCTGCCTGGGAGAGGAGCAGGACTCGAATAGGAGAGGAACTGCAGGTCATGGGCAAGGTGAGTTGGCAGAGCCGCCAAGGGAGGCTTGTGTAGCACCAGCTCAGACTGAATGACAGTCACCAGCCTATCATCAGTACTAATTTTATTCTGAATATTTGCACAGTAGTTTGTGCTCTCTGTGTCAGATCTTTATTTTATCCTTCTCTGTGTTGCTACTCATGGGAATTTTGCTAGTGAAAGGCGCCAACAAGCACCACAGGATTTGGACAAGTTTTATGAACAGTTAAAATGAATAAATTCATTTAAGTTTTGTTTTGAAAAGAAGCTAGCATAAATCCTTAAATACATCTCAAGGCTCCACAGCAGAGGAGATAATAGTAGAATGGTACTATGCACTAGGAGACAGAGTGCAAGATGTGACCCAGGTGTGTGTCAGCTCCACTGCATGGGCTGCTCTTCACAATCTTGATTTCTCTGGGAACAACCCTTTTGCTGGGACAGGATTATTGTCCCTGTTTTCTTAGTCAGGAACCAAAGCACAGAAAAGCTGAGTTGTGTCTAGGTTTATGAAGGAGACTGAAATCTGAATCTGGGCTTATGAAGACCTGCTGTAGTGTTGCTCTTGGAGGGGAAGCTGTAAAAATGGAGTAAGGCCAAGAGAGAAAGCAGGATAGATGGAGAGAGCAATTAGGGTACCACAGCAAATGGGAAACTGGTTGAGGCAATGAAAAAAACCATGGCACAGGAAATTAACACTTAGGAGCAAGAGTAGGAGGTAAGAGTAGTGAAAAATTATCAGGAAAGAACTGATGTTTATAATTTTTATCAAATATCACGAGTTTTTAAAAGCTCTTAAAACAATAGTACAATGAAGAAAAAAATGCCAGCAATCAGGAAAAGCAGAAAAATGTGCAAGATCTGGAGAAAAGAAATTGTAAAGAGCAAAGAAAAAGCATGAATACAAAAATATACTGCTCAAAAATGCAGTTTTGAGGCAAATAGTTGTGAAACTGTGCCAACTTCTGTATATACAATTGACTTTAAGATGAAGAGGCATTATAAAGAAGGGGAGTTATTTAATTTTGACATTTTCCTAGCAAAATAGTTCAGTGTTTTATTTCCAAATTACAGTTCATTTTGCAGCTGAATTTGCTTTAATTTAAAGTAGAGTAAAAGCAATCCTGAAGCGAGTTAGACTGTTTCAGGAAGTGGAGAATGAAACATTTTGTTATACCTGAAAAAGACTTTTTTTTTTCCTTTATTTTTATTCTTTTTTAAGCAGTAAGAAAAATATGTTTCCCAATGCCCTGGAAGAATTACTCTACCCAGTTTTTCAGTTCTCTCACTGAAGTGAAAAATCAATTATTTGTGCCGCCCTAGTTGTGCAATGAGGCATGTTGAAGGAAAACTTTGATTAGAGATGCAAGTGCTCCTGTACTAAAATTCTGGAATTTTAGATACCTCTGCTTATCTTGTAGACATCAGAGGAGTCAGGTGCGGAAAGGGGGTAAAGGAAAGGGCTTGCCATGCAGGATTATATCATCTGACTACAACTCTCTTGGTTATGAGGGGGAATTTGCTGCCTCACTGATGTTGCAAGCCTGGGTTTTTGGTTTGTCATGAGTGTGTACAAGTTTTTCTCCATCTTCCAAAATACTTTCTCTATCTTACTCCATGCTTCCAGAGCAAGCTGGTCTCTTTACAAAGATGACACAGAAATCCAGAAAGAAGTGATCTATCAGTTCATCTCAGATTTTTTTGTCCTGTTGTGGGAAACAGTTGATCACACTAGAAGCAAGGTGATCACACACTGCTGATCACAACTAGCGCACTGTTGATTGTGCTAGAAGCAAGACAAACTCTTCCAAACCATTTTCATTGAAACTTCATTAAACCAAGCATGTGCTACAACATTAGCTGAAAAAGAATGTCCTAAATTTTATATCAGTTGTGCCTGCACTGGAACACAAATGTCACTTGTGCAAATTCAGTCCTTCAGAAGCGAAGGCAGAAATACTTTCCTGTGCCAATAGTTGATTTTCCACATGCATGATCACTTTGCTTTATACTGGCCACACACTGTTACAGAGACATAAATTCTCACCTAAGAATGGCATGGCTGTTTTGTATCTCAGCTTTCAAATGAAAACACTGCTAAAAAATTATGGAATACCAGAGATCTTTGTTCTACATGGGGGCACAGAAGGGTAAGCAAGGCCACTGTGCCAGTAATATCTCCAAGTGATATGCTAACCCTCTTTCTTTAGCTCTTCTCATCATGATAGTAATTCTAGAAACACAGAGATACTTACCTGGATTGAGTGAATGAATGTATAGATAAGTAGAAGAAAAACTGAGAAATATAATGCACTTTAGAAAACCATATATTCTCTTCTTTTATACAAAATTGGTTGTACTACATATTGTTTTCACTGAAAATTATAGAATTGTAGGATGATTTGGGTTGAAATGGACCTTTAAAGGTCATCTAGTCCAACTCCTCTCCAGTGAGGAGGGACATCGTTAACTAGATCAGAGCCTTATCCAACCTGGGCTTGAATGATTCCAGGGATGGGGCTTCCACAGCTTCTCTGGGCAACTTGTGCCAGTATCTCACCATCCTCATAGTAAAGAACTTCCTAATGTTGAATCTACATCTACCCTGCTCTAGTTTAAAACCATTGCTCCTTGTCCTATCACTACACTCCCTGATAAAAGAGTCTCTCTCCAGCTTTCCTATAGCCCATTCAGGTACTGGGAGGCTGCTGTAAGGTCACCCCAGAGCCTTCTGTTCTCCAGGCTGAACAGCCCCAGCTCTCTCAGCCTCTCCTCATAGGAGAGGTGTTCCAGCTGTTCCAGCCCCCTCATTATCTTTGCAGCCCTTCTCTGGACCGCTTCAATAAGGTCCATGTCTTTCTTACCCTGGGGGCCCAGAGCTGAGCACAGCCCTGTGGGTGGAGTCTCACCAGAGCAGAGCAGAGCAGAGGGGGAGCATCACCTCCCCTGACCTGCTAACTTTATAGAGGTCATTGTCCAGAAGTTTGTTGGTGTATGTTCAGAAAGGCAGGACTTCTCCCTGCTGCGTCTGCTCCAACCAACACAATTTTCCAGATGCAAGTGATTCAGCTCATGTCTGTTATACTTTCCCAGCCCTTATGACAAGCCACTCATTCCCATTAGATGATAACTGCTAGCTGAACTGGTTGCTGAATGGACCCTGACACTATCACAAATTACTTCTGAGAGAAGAGATCTAGAGTGGCTGTAATGTTATGATGCTGTAACAGCCAATTGAATGATGGCTTTGGACCTTCTGTTTACAAATCCAAAGTGATTGGATAGCTTCGCGGTGAATCAATGAAAATGTAAATGATTTTTTTTTTCCAGATATCAGTATGGACTTATATACATGAATTTGAATGAACTTAAGTAGGATGAACATTGGTTCTTTTAATTTTAAGTGTTCCTCCCTCCCTTCTTTACTTTCTGATCATGAAACCATGAGCAGGCACTTTAAGTTCCTGAAATATCCCGTATTATGAGTTTTTCAGCTCTGAGTTTGTGCAAAGCTTCTATTACCAAGTCTTTGAAAGAAATTCTAAACCACAAAAAGAGCAGTAATGTAAAACTATTTTTATTGAAAATACATCTACAAAGTAATGTTTCTCAATCCACTCTGGGTGCATATCAATGCAGAACCAGTGAGGGATGGGGAAGGGAATCTTTCTATAATACCTGATTTCCATAAGAAACAAAGTTAGTATAAAAAAAGATCACATTCTTTGTGACACTGCATTTTTCTCAGCTGATGTCATAGAAAGACAGCCATTTATATTGTCTTTGCAATGTATTTCCAAACAAAATCTTAACAAAAAATTAAATTGTTATGCCATAAATTCTACAGTTATTGTTTATACACACATTCTGAATACAGTATCTATATAAAAATATCTCTAATTACATATCAGAAAATGCCTGGTTTTATTCTAGATTTGCATTCTGTTAGCAAAAAAATCCCCCATATTTGTTCTCTTTCAGTCAGAGATTCATTTATGTATTTGTTGGTTTTATTGTTCAATACTTTGTATTAAACCCTGCTCACTTCATTCACTGGAGAGCTCCTGCTCATATTTTCTGGGATACTTAGCTGGAGAAGATGGGCAGGAGTTTTCAGTTGTTAAAAAAAAAAGAAAAAAACAGCCTTGGCTGGGAAAAGATTTCTCTTCAGCCAGCATGCTGACATTTTCGCTGCAGTTACTTGTACATTTATGTTCTTTTAGTGACGGAAGCAACATGTTGAATGGTTTTTGGGTCATTGCAAGGGAATCCTTCATTTCCATCATCAGAATCTTTTGGTAGGGGATGGGAGAATGAAGACAATCAAATATTTTAAATAAAAAAGGATCACTCAGTGTTATTGTGCCTGTCAATTAATATTTTCTTCATTCCCCAAACTGTAACTGCATCATAAAACTTTCCGGTTTAACCTCCATAATAGTAAAGGCAAAAAGGAAAAAATACATAATTTATATTTCTAGAAAAGGGCTTCTTCAGGGAATAATCTCGAAAAGAATAAAAAAAGCCACAGCATTGCAAGTAAATTGGTACCCTTTTTCATTCTTTCTTTATCTATTCCTTGGAAGAAACCTGCAATATTTTTCTTTAAATTCTTTTCTAATTAAAATATCAGCATCTGTTATAGTATTTACTATTTTGCAATTTATATATTTTTCCTAGTAAAAAAGCACCCATTAGTTTTACTTTCTAAGGTGTTACTTTTTCTTTTTGAGATGCTACTGATAAACAAAGATTTCAAAATTTCACACTGACATAGGGAGCCTTCTTCTCCATATGGAAAAATGTATATCCAGCTAATAGCTCTGTAATTTAGGACTGGGATGACCAAGCATTTTGGAGGTTTCCAATCAGAAAACCTCCCATTGGTCTCAGGGATTCAAATTTAGAATCCAGTCCCTTTAGGATCTGAGCATCTCACCCTTCTACATTTTCTGCAGAAGGCTGGCCCTGCATTCTATTCTTATTAGTGCTTACTAAGCAGATGATTGGTGTACCCAGAGGATGCTGTGTTGTTTTTTTTCCAAACAGAGATGGAGACACACTTTTTGTCACAGACTAGGGCCTACAAACACTTGCAAACATAGATTGTTCAGGTGGGTAATGATGTTGAAATTAAAGGGGAAGAACCTTATTGGAGGTACGTGCATCCATAAATATGTGAATGTTTGCAAGTCAGTGAGAGCTAACTAGGCTAATTTTTTGTCAAGATCAGCTGAGGCTAATGCAAAAAACTCTCTCTAGCTAAAATAACTTTCACAGAACTATTTCAACTCAGCTGATAAAAGTGCTGATTTAGGGTATTTTTCTTTATTTATATATCCCCTTTGTATCCTTTCAATTAATGTCCTTTTTATTGTTTTGCTAGTATTTGAACAACAATGTAACACTAGAGAAAAAAAATCAGGTAAAGAAAGCAAAAAAACCTGTTAATTTACTTAGCTGGATGCAGTTATTATGTTAGAAATATTGATTGTGTGTTTGTAAATGTTACGAATTTTGTAACAGGTATTTAAAAAAATAAAACCATTTTTGGGCTCTGTTTTCTGTTTTTACTTTTCAGTTCATTAAAAAAATAGGTTCATAGGACTGAAATACAGAGTGACATATACACTGATTTTTGTTTTTACTTAATTGACAATCTTTCTTTTTTTTATCCTCAGTTAGCACATGTCTAGTAGGACCAACGTTGTTGCCTGTTAATTATTTTTAAGTGGGAAGCCAACATATAGCATGATCACTGCTAATTTGGAATGTATTTTCGTTAATTCTTTCCAGTGCTATTATAAAGAGAGAAATCAAGGAATAAGTGAACCTGGTGAACTCAAGATAAAAATGACTGGGAAAAGTGTGTGTTTTCCACACCTGTAGTGTTGGACTCATGCTTTCTTTACTCTACATCTTGGTTTCACTATCTAGTGGTTTCTCACTCTCGTTTTCTTGTGAGATCAGTTGGTATGGTTTCTTCATTTCATTCTCCTCTATCACAGAATTACCCATCTCAGCATCCCTGTTCTTCAGCTCATGCCGTGATAAATGTTCAACAATTCCTGCTCCAATGGAGTCTCCCAAGACATTGGTAGTGGTACGGAGACGATCCCTAGGGAGAAATAGTAGTTTAGCCTTGATTTCACCACTTGTTCAGGGAAGTATGCAGACTAGCTGTTAAAATGGCCCCTAGCTACTAGATGATTCAGCTATTCTACGTTTATTATTTTATCTGAACTGTTAATGCCAAGATTTCTTCTGCAAAAATTGGCATATGTACTAGGATTTGGAATCACAAAATGTGTTAATGCTCTTGGTAACTTAACAGCAAGAAACAGCTGAGTGATGAGGGTGATGAGGGGAGCATATGACAGATGCTCCTCAAAGACATTTCTACACTCTCACGGTTTGGGTTTATATCCTCTCAACATGTAAACCTGTAAGAATCCACCTTGTTAGCGTAAATCATCTCCTGTCCATAAACTATGGTCAGTAGTTCAGGGTGAAATTGTGCTGAAAAACATGAAATTAAACTACAATTCAGCCCTCTTAGAAGGCTCTGTCCAGAATGTGTAGGAGGCAGCTTGACGACAAATGACTGGCACTGTTGCTTGATAAGCATCCACTTACATAAAAGGCTGTGGACACGTGGTTAAATAGTCATTTGAAGAATTTCTGTTCTGATAACTACACGGACAACTTGTTCCAGGGGTCGCTTGAGAAGGCTGAAGGGTAAAAGCCTCTGGAGGTTGTAGCTAACAGGTTGTTACAGAAATGATGTTGGAGGAAACATTCTGCCTTTGATTTAGTTCCTGGACCTAAGGGATTATACCTACAGGTGTCAGTCTTCTACAAGCAAAGGAACAGAAAAACTGAGAGGCAATACATTGTGGTGGCTGGATAGAAGCGTTACACAACTATTTTTCACTTCTGTGTCCATGGGGTGGACATATGAACCTTTCCTAGATTAGATACTCAGCATGGCTACAATGAACTGCGTCAGATCTGAACCAGTTTTGAACCTGATTCATGAAAAGGTTTTCATTGCCATCCTGCAAAAACAGAAGACTGAAGCAATCATTTGCTAATTTAATTACATTGTGTCTGTAAATTGTCTTAGTTTACTTAGGTGCAGGTTTCTAAGTAACCCTTTCACCTGGAAGAGGAACCATCGTTAAGTAACACCCCCTCACCATCTGCTCTAGAGAGAATACCTTAACTGCAAGAAGTTTTGAGTCTTTTAAACACTGTATTCCAACTGCTTTCCACAACAAAAGAAACACACCACTGTTTGCAGTATTGTCAGAAAGTCCCTGGTGACTGCACTTCGAAATACGGCCTAAGTCCTTAGTGAATCCATAGAAATACTTACAAGAACCAGTCCACTGCAATGATAAGAGTAATATCATCTGTAGGCAAACCCACTGATGTAAGCACAATGACCATGGTGACCAATCCAGCTTGAGGAATGCCTGCAGCCCCAATACTGGCAGCTGTTGCTGTGATGCTGTGCAAAGAGATGGCAGAAGCAATTAATTAGCTTCCATAATAAACTCTCCGCAACATCTAGCACACATTGAAAACAGCTGTGAAGCAAGAAGGCATTTGCTTGGTAGTAAATAAAAAGATGAACACAGCCTCTTATCTGAACACTGCATAACTGCAGAGAAGTGCGGATCTTAGTCTGAGATGCTTACACTAGAACCCTCAAAATATCATTTTGTTACGGGATAAATTCCCTACTAGATGCCAAGAGGCAGACTAAACCGTAATAGCTACCTGTCCCCACAAGCTGAAAAAGGTGAAAAGAAAAGCCAAGGAGGTGAATTTGTCCTAGCAGATCTAATGCAACAACTTTTATTCTCTGTCCATCTCACTATAACTTCATGCCAGGTGAAGTATCTGTCTGCTAGCAGTTGGCATTCTGCCATCAAAAGCTGCCAGAAACTTTGAATCATATAGTCTAGTAACTGGATAGAAACATTCTTGTTCACAGCTGGTTTAGGAAGAATTTATTTTGTCAGGTGATTTGGCATGGAGCTATTCTAGTACTAATGAATGTGGAACTACTGCCTTAGAGAGTGTGAAGGCAGAGTTTTGCCTTCTGTTGATGAATATTGAATTAAGGTGCTGTTTTTTCTGGAGGGAAGCACTTCTGCTTCAAAATCTTTTACATTCCCAGTTTACATATCTGAACTTGCAGGTCTCCTGAGTAATAAATAAGTGACTCTGTTCTACAGTGTTCCTCTCTCCACTTGCTGTCATTTCTTTTTTGAGCACAAGTACCTATCACCCTTTTCTCTTAAACCATCTGAATAACGTAATTAAATTAATGCAGATAAGTTGTTCAGTGCTACTTAGTGGGTTGTTTGCTGTTCTATTTCAAGCATGAAGGCTTGTGTGCTTGAGAACATACCTGTCCTCTCCATGTCTCTCAGCTGGTGTAATAGAAGGCATTACTGCTCCTAACAGAGCTTGCTCTACTTGTATCCTGAGACCATCAGTACTAGGAAAACACTAATCTCTTCTAGCATTAGCGCTGTGATACTTGAAGTCAGCTGCATGAGTTCTTAAGAAAGAAAATGTAAAAGTCATGAATAACTGGTCTTGTTGACTCTACTAAGTGCAGTGATAGGTGTGTCATGTTTCAGTTTTTTAAAAGTTTACCTAAAGGAAAATGTGTGCTGGGCAGGCGGTCCCTTCTGTGTAGAAGATGTAAAACATTAGAATTACTCAGTTACTGCAGCAGTTCTTGTTTTTATCTCTAGACACTTTTGTTTAATCCTACATATAACAGCAAGAAGGAACCATCACAAAGATGATTTTATTAGATGTAGATAATAATGGCTTCTGTACCTGATTGTGATAATCTGCCCAAAATTCAGTTCAAAGTTGTTAACCTGTGCAATGAAAATTGCAGCCAGAGCCTCATATAAAGCAGTTCCATCCATATTAATTGTAGCACCAACTGGGAGAACAAATCTTGTAACTCGTTTGTCCACACCATTTATTTCTTCTAGACACTTAAATGTAACAGGTAGTGTTGCAGAACTGAAAAAACAAGAAAAAAAAGTAATACGTGAAGTAATTCTACGAAGAGGGAATGAAAAGAATGTCACACATTGTGATGGCCAGGGAGATTCTTCTATCTGTCTTAGTTTTTATGTAACCTACCAGAATTTTTTTTTTTTTTAATGCAAAGACTGAATCTAAACACTTCCGATGATGGAGGATGTCCTACTGCTATTGCAAACTTAATTACAGTTAATTACTGTCACTCTCTATGCAGCCCATAGCCTGAACGTGTCTGAGTTTTTTGTCATGACATTCTCCTGCTAGGCACAGGACTCTATTTAAAAATTCACACTCTAACTTTTTATGTCATGGAGTTAGGACTGAATAATCTCTAAATGGAAGAATAAAGAAAACAAGTGATGCAAAAGCAATCACTCACCACCTCCCACAGGCAGACGGATGCTCATCCAGTTCCTGAGTAAAAGAAAGCCTGCCTAAAATCCCCTCTTCTCCCTTTTCATTGCTGAGCATGAGGCACATGGCATGGAATATCTCTTTGGCTAGTCTGGGTCATCTGCCTTGTCGTGTGCCCTCTCAACCTGCTGTGTACCCCTCTGTGTGCTGCAGGGGCAGGGTGAGAAACAGAGGAAGCCTTGATGTTGTGCAAATACTGTTCAGTAATAGCTAGAACATCAGCCTGTGATCAGTGTTGTTTTGGTCACAAATCTAAAAGAAGGCACCATAGAAGCTGCTGTGAAGAAAGTTAACTCTGTCCTGGGCAGGCACTGTACACCACTCAGTCGTGTTACCCTGATGCTATGTCTAAATATGACAGAACCCAACTGAACCTTTTGGGTTCATATGCTAGAGGGGCACCCATTCAGCCTACTCATATGACACTGAGTTCCTTTTCAGAGACACCGATTCATAAGGAAGGGTAAAGTGGTTATTTTATAAGAGCTGCCTGAGTTCTTTGTTCTTAAAGGTGGATCTCTGCATCTGATCACACCAACGTAAAGAGGTTTTTCAAGACCCAGCAATCCAGATTGCTCTGTCTCAGTAACCTCTTCATTGCTAAATAATTAACAGACTTTCATGTCTTAGAAATATTTATCAATATGGATAAAAAAGTACTGATAACAGGTAAAGTAAAGAAAGGTTGTGGAAGACCGTGCTAGAAAAATCTCTTTGATGACAGTCAACTTATGGTTGATTTTTAAACAGCTTTTAAATCCACTTACATTACGCTTTCTTGCATGAATCTAGGTTTTTACTAAGAATCTTGACCAGTGCCAAGTGGAATGTCTCACAGAAACTGGACCATATCCTCTTAACACTATTACTATTACCATTACCCAGCAAATTTGTAGTTTCATTTTATTTTCTTTTAAACTACGTTGAGTGGCATTAGTTTTATCATCTTCTTTTAAAAATCATTATTAATCAAATTGTCTTCTAGGTGTTCCACAGATTTGCAGGGCTTGATATCCAAATGTCAAATGTGAAATTAGTAATTGTCTGTCTTAATATACCGTAATTTTTTTTTAAGTGCTTAAGAGCTTTTACAGTGATATAAAATTTAATCAGATTCTAAACTGATGGTCACAATAGCTCTTCATCAAGATCTTGAAAACAGTCTCAAAGACCAGGGGCTTTAATTTTATACTACACAAGTTTGATTGAAAACATGTGTCTTCGAGAGACACATTTAAAATCTATTAAAATTAAGGGTGTTTTCTTAAAGGTCATACGGTATGGAAATGTATGTTTAATTACGATAGTATTTCCTTTCATCACAGATGTGAATAGTTTTTTAATTTGTATGGCATACCTATGACTTCATCAGTAAAGACCAATAGTGGCATTTCTGTTGCAGCTTGCATATCCATCACTGCCTATCAGGATTTTGAGCACAAAACATCAGCTGTCAATAAAGGCTTTCAAGCTTTCTCAGAACCCACTCTGAACTATCCTGTTTACTGTTTCATTTTGCCAAGTATATCCTCTGCCAGCGGCATCGTTTACCAGCAAGATATTACTATACTTAAAAATCTCAAAAATCAAGGCTAATCAAAGTCACAAGGGTTCCAGTCACACAGTCGGCATCACCAATTTGATCTCCATTCAGGGATTCTTATAGAAAATAGAATTCAAGTTAATATAATGATAATAATGATCTCAACTTGAAAGCAGCAGAACTGAAATAAACAGCCCAAGTGAATACTAGGATACAGAGTTAACCAATTTTTTAGGCAAATTTGTTTCTCAGATCAGTAATATTGTAAAAAAATATAGCCTTAGAATATTGTATTATACCTGGAAGATGTTCCCAAAGCTGTGACTAATGCCTGGATTAAGCCTCCAATAAATACCCAAGGGTTCTTACGAGTGATCAGAAAGTAGAGAAGAGGTAGGACAATGACAGCATGAATTAGCAAACCAATGATAACTGTTACAGTATACATGGCAAGCTGACCACCAATGACACCCATATCTTCCATCTCAACAATTTTGCCAGCAATCAAGAAGAGGATTCCAAGTGGAGCATACCTGCAAATAAGAAATCAAATCAGTATTGTACCAAACAAAAGGAAAATTCACTCCCCCATCCAAACCTTTTGTGTTTGTATGCATGCATGAATGTAGGGTTTCACTGTTAGGATGATTGTAGTTATTCAGAAGCAGTTCAAGAGTTTAACTATTTGTAAGTAGTTCAACCTGGTTTAAACCACAGCAGTGAATGTTTCTGATAAGCCCCACTGGATTCAGGATCTGTTAAGGATTTCAGGACGTATGACATACCTTTCAGACATGTAGGGAGATAAGCTCCCCTTGGAATTTGTGTCATTTAAAAGCTAATTTAGCCAATTCTGTTACAATTTTCTGTATATGGACAAAGGCTCAACCAACACAGTTGCAGACTATGCCAAGTATCCAGTTCTGTTATCTCACCAGTGCTGTTCCTATGCTGCTGGGGAAGGAGCCCACAGCAAAGGCTGATAACTTCTGAAAATTTCAAGCTGCTTCTGGCCATGCCCCATCTGTGGGACACTGGATATATACGTAGCCTGAAGCCCTCTGTGTGACAGAGGTTAGCTGCATAGCAGCAGTGAGGGTGGTATGATCTGCTTTTTCCTTCAGGTAAGCACGGCTACAGATGAAAGGAAGAGATAGTGCTGAGCATAAAACTGAAATAATTCTACTGCAGCCAGACTTTCGGTACAGGCTTATTTCTATAAATGTCCACTTGTCTTTTCACATTAAGTTGCCACAGAACAGAACTTATCCAGCATATCTTAAGTACACTTTAAGACATGGAGAAATTTCTCAGAATTAACAATTCTGATCCACTGCTTTATCACCTTCATTGTGTTTGTACAGAAGGAGAAAAAAATTTTGCTTTGTGTAGACGGTTTCTGGAAGAATAGAATTTAAGTTACTGGAAAAAAGATACTGATTTTTAGTTCTGCATCTAATACTGTAACATATATATGTGTGCTCTTGGGTAGGCTTTTGGAGTCAATTTGTTTGTTTTCTGTAGTAAAGAAGGCAACAAGACATAGTTTCTTCTCATCACCTTCTACCTGACAAATGATGAGTCTTCGTTGTTGAAAATAGTTTATACCTATTATCTGAGGGGAAAGGCATTGGTTTTATTTACCTATTGAACACAATAAAGAAAGCAAGAAAACTACCTGTATACCAGCAGTGTGGCCACAATGCAAGGACATTCGTATATACTACACAGCTTCCAGTGGTCTTGGAAACTGATGATAACAAGGTCTTGCTGTGTAGAAATAAGATTATGGATAAGGTTTGTCGGTTTCTTTTAGTGAAGTCAGATTAGGATATAAAGAAACTGATAGCATGCAGCTGTGATAGCTGTTGTTCTTAAGACATGGAATGGCTCTGTATAAGCTTAGCAAGTTCTGCTGTAGACCTCGATTTTTTCGTGTCAAAAAGCTAAACATACTGGAAAATTAGGTCTTTGGGGGAAGTTATTGATAGGCAGAATTACAGTTCGTGGGTTCATTTATGAAAAAGCTACAAGGTAGTTAAGATATTATTGTTTGACTTCCTGCCAAGTGGACTCTTGCTATCCAGTGCCTGACTGTGATGAAAAAATATTGTTAGTAGCTTACAACGGAATTTATCAAAAAGGCACTTACCACATGATTAGAGCTACCAATCTCATGATAGCCTCATTAAGGCTATCAAAGAAGTCTTTTAATGCCTGACCTTGCTCCCTCATGCTTCCAATCACCAGGCCAAAGCTTATTGAGAAAACCACCAAGCCAAGGGCATTCACTCCATTTACAGAACCTGGAACAGGAACGAGTTCCTCTTTCATTCGGGCGAGGGTTTCCATTGCTTCTGACACATTGCTTATTACAGAAGCCACTGTGGACGTGTCATTGGATGGAATATCTACTTTGAACATTCTCTTTTCATAGTTAGTTTTGAACTGTTAAAACAAAAATAAAAGAAAAATAGATATTCTGTGAATTATAGCAAGCAAAACAAAAATCACACATTAACTTACTAATTACTTTTGTAGGACATTTGAATTCTTTGTGTAATATTTGCTGGTAAAATGTACTGTGATGAAAACCTGGCTTTCCTGAAAACAACAAAAATCCCTATTAAGTTCAAGAGCTAAATCTTTACCTTTAGCTTCCAGAACTCATTTTCTCATAAATATGTCAAAATCAAAGAACCAGACATATCATGCTTGTGAGTTTTGTGACAGAGCAATTGATTCTTAGTTTTCATTTTCATAAATTGCTGGTTTTTTTCCGAGCAACCTGTTTCCAACTGTTAAATAAATAGGTATTTTTTGGCTAGTGAAAATATTGTCATGTTCTCTGCAGTTTCCTTACCTTTTCATCTTTTTGAATTAGAAAAAAATAACCTGAAAGTAACTTAAGAATAACATGCTTCATTTTTCCTTTGCTATAGCAAAGCCATTAGTTTTCCATGCTTTGCAGTAATAAATCTTAGTCAAGAAAACGCTTCTACCTTAAATTGTTCCATTATGGAATAGGTAAATGAATTTCAAAATATTGATTTGCTTCTAAACACCTGCTTTGAAAAACAGTGTTTCACCATCTAATGCTTTACCAAAAAGAAATGTGCATCCTAAATATTTCTATCTGGGTTCATGAAGGCCTGCAACCCTGTCCTCATCAAGTTCTTTTGAACACAAAAATATAATATCACTAGTAAAATGTTTCCAGTGTATCTCAGGGTGTTAAATACGGGATGCTGGTGTCAAGATTATTCAGCAACTTTGGAATTTTATTCCTTTGGGCCTGTCAAAAAGGACAAATTTTGATTCCAGGATCTGTAATATTATTATTAATATCTGGAGACTGTTCTGCACTCCAAAAGAGTTTGATTGAAATGGAGTACTTATGACTAAGATGGGAAACCTGACTACCAGCATCTGTCGACACTGACCTGGTTTTCTGTTATTTCCCACACCTAAATAGTTTTAGGCACTCCTTCCATGTAATTGCCATATCCCCATGAAGGTTTAAAGTATTTTAGAATTTTAAATAAAACTTGCTTACAGACAATTTATGGAAAGTTTTTGAATAAGATGCAGCCAAATGAAACTGCACGGAGGTCAGATATTCTTTATGTTAAACGGAATTTGCTAAAACTTTTAATTATTTGGCCTGTTGTTAGAGCAGATAGCTGAGCTGTTTGAAGAGTTGGCTGGCATGGAAAAGCCCACTCCCACTTCTTCACCCACTTGCATCTAACCTGTGATAATTTCTCCTGTGTCAGTTCTAGTTTGATGTCTCTGAGCCAATCCTACCTGTTAAATTGGTAGAAAACTTACCAAGTAGAAAAAGTGGCCATTTTTGTGTAAAAGTGGTGAATAGGCTCGCTGACTGATGTATGTCAGAGCAGGCAAAATGCTGAGACTGGAACTACACAGCCAGGGAAGGAGGGATGGGGTTGCACCTTTGAGTGACAGAGGAATTAGAGTGAAAATGGAAATTTCTAAAACTCGTCACTAAAGAATTTTTAACTTACTTGTAACAGGAATGTTAAAATACTGCCTAATGCTGTATATCAAACACTTCTAATATTTCCTTTTTGGTGTTTTTTTTTGTTTGTTTGGGTTTGGTTTTTTTTAATGTGTACAGTTATTATAATTGTGTTATATATGTATTTTTCTTACTGTTTTTCCATAGAAGAAAAGCTTAGGTAAAAACTCCTTAATGCAAATATCTAAAGGCTGGATTTGTGGGCATATAGATTAGATAAGCACAAAAAAGCAAGCTGATTAATGAGGACTGGAATTAAAGCCTGATTTCCTAAAAAATTTCCTATTAATTTCCTATTTTCCCTAGACATATCCTGGCTGATTTCATCCTGATTCTCCTCTATGACCCTCAGGTCCTTCTCTCATTCCTACCTGTCTGACTGGGTCAAGATCAACATGTGGTACATCTGTCGGACAGGATTTGATGTGTGCTGCCTGACTGGCTGGCTGATGCCTGTTGGAACAGGTCACAAGCTAAGTCATAAACCACTTTTGTTTCAATGGCAGCATGGTCTGGATTTGTCTGAGAATTACGCCCCTCAAGTCAAATTAGGTTGGAACTGACCATTGGGCTCAAAAATTGCCACAGGGGTCTGAGAAGAAGTTGGGCAGCTACAGGGGAGAAAACACAACTGCATGAAGTTTCTCTTAAAAACCACAGTTAGAAACCATTTCAGGTTGTAATAAGCATTTTCCTTGTTTTTGGTGCTGACTCTGGAATTCCATCCCAGCAGGAAGATGCCTTCAATGCTTTACTGGAAGTCTCTCTAGGAGTATAATATGGATTTTCGGACATCACTTAGCAAGGCCCCTTTCCATTTCAGCTGCTAGACTGGTACCTGGAGATGTAGATCTTATCTGACGACTCAGTCTGTTGGTCAGAATTTAGTAATCAGAAATGTTACCAGTGAGAACAGTCTTCCTTGAACCCCTTCTAGAGCTGTGGAGAAACAGCTGACTGAGAGCAAAATTCAAAATGGAAATCTCAGCAACAGGAATCAAATCAACTTTATTAGCTCTTGGATAGTCACTTGAGCTAGCCTTTACTTAGTTACAGCTAAATGAGGTTGAGGGTATGTCTGTCTTCTTATGCCCAAGGCTGTCTATCAAAAGTCATGAGAAGGCTCCTGGTGAAACAAATTAATGAAAACCAAATAGGGGAAATGCAAAGGACGTACCTGCTAAGGAAAAAGTATAGGTTGGCCTTTATTCTTGCTAGTGCTTTTTCAGGTGACACCAAAGGCAAAATACAAGATCACTTGGCCACAGCAAAAGAAATTTTCTCTGTGTGGAATGGTGAAAAAGCCAAGTGTTTATAGGAAGTGACAGGATGGAAGACCACCTTCAAGATGACAGAAAATGTCAAAGGTTTTGAAATAGATGAAATAACAGCAGCATTAACTATTACTGCTTTGCAGAGAAACTGGTGATGAAGAGAATATTTTCAGGCAGATCTCTGCTGGTGGGAATCAAAATCATCATTTGCTGACATTTCAGTATCACACTGTGATTCTGCAAATCCTCATTCTTTTGCAACATTCACTGATGTAAGAAATTAGACAAGAAACTGATCGTATAACAGACTGCAGACTTGAGCGTCTCGGAAAAGCTGAGTCTGCCCACCTACACTGATAGTCTATCATAGACTATGATGGACTAGACAATGTCATTGCTGAGAATATTTGATGCACTTTCTCTCCAAGTAGATATATTTTTCCTGGTAAGATTTTAGATGCAGAATACTCATAATTTTTCCTCAAGTTCATGTATAGAGAACAAAATAGGAGCAAGGTAAACATTGTTTGGAACATATTAATTCTGACAGTTTTCTTATCTGCAAGTAATTTTTTTTTTTTTAAATGGCGTTTCTGGACTTCTTTACAAGACATAGTGCAAATTAACAACTTTAAAACTACTTTTAATTATCTCATTATGAAATAGGTAATGTAATTACTTTATTGCATAATATAATGAATTAGGTGTTTACACTTCTATTATTATTTTGTTTTCATTAGTGGTACTTGACACTCACAGTTATTTGACTTGAATATATTGTATGATTTTTTAAGAAGCCACATTACAACATGGCGGTAGCACATTCCAGTGGTTAACTTGCAGACAAGGTAATTGCATGGGTAACTGCTCTGATAACTCACAATTTATCGTCAGTACTCTGAGGTAGTATAATTAGCACTGTCTGGGCTAAGTCTGATGATATTGCAGCTTTTAGTGAATAATGATTGCAACAGCAAGAATTTTGCTTAAAAGTAAGCAAAAAAAAATTAAAGAAATTAAAATAAGGCAGTGATATCTCATCTTCCTAGTTACTTTTTTCTTTCCTTTCCATACGGACATGTGTGAAATCATTCTGAATTTTCTGCAGAAGAGCTGATGACACAGATTAAAATATATCTTAACTAGACAAAATTATCTTGAGGAACAGATGGCATATATTAGTATTCATGTCTGAATGTGTGATTAGCACTTCCAATACCCTTGATAAATATGAGTTCAGGAAAGAATATTTAACTTTTAAAAGCCCAGAAGAAATGTAGTTACCAGATGTACCTCTCCAGTTCCTTAAGCTTCAGCTGGCATCATATTCCACCTATTCACAACAGAATGACCTTCCCCAAATTGTTAGGCTGATTCTATTTCGCTTGATGTTCCAAGTCCGTTTGTGTTTCTTTTGTCTTTTGAAATATCCCCAGAGCACAGCACAAAGAACAAGCAGTGAAAAGCAGTATTTGCTTAACAAGCCGACTGCTTACAACTGCTTAGCCCCAGACGAGGTATGTTTTTTGAATTTGGCAAAGAAAGAGGCATGAAGCGATAATGGGCAGAGCTGAAAGATAAATCCAAAGATTTCTTTAGATATTCCTAAACTGAGGATGAGTATTCTGGAATAGAGAATATTCTGAGCAAAGTAATTAGTTTTAGGTAACTGTGGAATGCTTGTTTGAAGTCAGTCTTTTCAGATTCTTGTTAACGATAAAAATCACAAAAGCTCTCAAATGATGAGGACATAGTGAAGGTAGCAACATGTCATATGGAAATAGACAGCACTGCCAAGGATGAAGTTTCCATTAACAATCTGCTGTTTCCAGTGATCTCCATCTGCCACTGATTTATTTGGAGAAGGTCCTGATAGAGACATGGTGCCAACAGGACTTTGGTCTTTCACAGGGCGAGAGGGAGTACTGAGTGAAGAACAGAGGGAAGCCAAAGCCCAACATTTTCCAGATTATTCTTAACTTGACCTATTACGCAAGGATGGTTCTTTGTCCCTGTAGGCTTTCCTGGAGCACAGGGCTGAATGCCACCAGCTAAGCCTGAAAAGATTCTGCCGATTCTCAGCTGAAAGGTTTGAATGAAAGGATTTCCTTAGCTTTTCTGTGGGTTCTCTTTCTCTCTTACAGGGACTCTTCCTGGCATCTGGGATCCAAAATGGAGGGTGCTTTTTGGAGAGGAAGGGGCATATTTTTCCACCACTCTTCCTGTTTCTGGGGAAGAAAATGGGCAAAGAAGGAGGAGAAGAAGCAAGAAGAGGCAGATTTGTTTGCCTCACAGACTTGCTAGGAAAGAACAGGAAAGGGAATTCAAAGGACTGAAGAACTATAGAAAATTTAGGATGATCTTTCCTAAATACGTCTTAAGGTCCCAGTCTTCCTTCACCACTCTTCTTCTCCCAGCAGAAATCATATAAAAGCTTTCCCAACTCCATCTGGAAGCCCTCCCCACCTTGTTTACCCTCTCCACACAGCTCCATTTCATTTTGCAGGAGAGCAGTTTCACATCCAGAAAACTAGCTTTACTTCCCTAAAATTAACTATGAAAATACAATTTTCCATGTCTTGTTTTACAAAATTTGAGTATTAGTTCATCTTTTAAGGTTAAAACGTTTGGAAATAGTTCATGTCATGTGTTAGTGGAGGTGCTGTGGGAGGTGGTTGCTATTGATGGGAAAAGTAGCAGGTTCACAACTGGGTTTGAAGGCCATGCTGAAAAAGAAAGAAAAACCTTCCAGCGGTTACCAGTGTAGATCTCTGTCAGGAAAGAAACCTGCCCAAAGATGCTGTAACACAGAATGTGAGCACCTAATACATCACAAGATGTGATTTGAATGTGGAGTGCATATATGCCAGTGATGGTTTCCAGGTGTGCAAGCTGTGGATCAGTATTATGCCTTTGAGCATGGATGACTATAAGTAGTAGTCTGGTTTGTGTCTGGTTCTGTAGCACAGTGTCACAGAAACAGGTTAGTGCCAGGTACAAGATCCTTCCTTATATATATATATATATGTGTGTGTGAGAAATAGATGAAAAAAACCCAATATAACATTTATAAAGGCAGTGATGGAGTCAGATGTAGAAAGTCACCTGGGTACCTATGAATCTTACATATAGTTGTTTCTCCTGTAAAATGTTTTTGTTTCAAAAAATCTGCTAAAACAAAATAACTTAAATATAAAACTTTAGGTGTAGGCACCTGATTCAAAAGATAATAGAATCAGTATGATAGATTTAAAATCCTGGTGCTTCAGTAAGGATAGCTGCTGCTGAAAGCCAGTAGAAAATTCATTAAACATTTCCTGGTTTTTTGAACCATTTTTTGGAAAAACCTTTAAGCTGTAAAGCAAATGAGAAATACGATATACTTAATGTAAGCAGAATGCACAAGACATCTTTAATTAAGAACATAGATTTAGGGCTGCTATTCACTGAATCAAGTTTCCTGTTGCTGTAGGATACTTGTATCTAGAGAATTTTTCAAGCTGATGAAGTAGGTTGTTCCCACGAGTCCTAATTGAAGACTTTTTCAGGACCTCACCTTCTAGGTTATGAAGGTTAAAAATGTTACTAATTCACACTTTAGTTTCAGTAATAGTGATTTCCATTTCTTCTTGTATGAACATTTTTTTTCTTCTTGTACAACTCTGTTCCTACTTCATTTTTTGTACTGAATAGTTTTTAAATCAAGCTTACTTTTTCATTTATTGCTATGTTCTTCAGTAATCCCAGCAACCTCTCTTTTGATTGTGCTTATTTTACATCAATATTACTGTGAATGTAATGACTCATATATACTCAGTCACATTCCTTTGGCTTTATTTCCTCTCTTGGAGTAATGTTATATTTCCTTGAGGTGAATTAGAGGGTTGTTTTAGATTTTCTTCTTCTGATGATGACCTCCCATCTCAAAGCAGAAATCGCTCTTAATTTCTAAATGCCTATTTCACATGTGATGAAGAGCTAAAAGGAGATAACCAAACATGCTGTTGTCTGTAAGAGACAATTCGCTTTGTTGTTGTACTTTATAGTATTATAGTGTGTGAGAGATATACCACCTTCTTTGACATTTGTCATATAAATCTTATACAAAGTGCTTGGACTTTCTTGTTGTCTGTAAATTTCATTATGGCTATGTCATTCATAAAAATATCAGTTGAGGTACACTCAGCTTCTTCAGCAACTTCCACTGCTGTGTCCACAAATGTTACAATTCTTACAATAATCTTATCCCCTGCCCAGCTATTTCATTTCCCTCATGTTAAAACTTTGTTTTACAGAAGTTCAAAGAGATTAAATTTATTGCACTTGAATGGCACAAAAAAAAGAAAAGAAAAAAAAAAGGTGAAAGGTATAATCTGTGTTTCAGAAATCTGTGTTATTCTTCATCTATTTTATTTTTTTTCTAATGTACTTTTAATTTTCATTTATTATAAGGTCTTTATTCTTTCCTACAAGGTACTCATCCTTCAATACAACTGAGATCAAGCTAATGGGTTATTATCAGCTTAAATAATTTCCCAAATCTTCTTGAAATTGAGATTGGAAAAGCACTGTGGTTGCTTTCAGCAATTATAGATAACTTCCCAATTTGGGAGCTTTATTAAAAATACTTGCACCAGGTCTGTAACTTTATGCTCTAATTATTTCAATTATTTGAGATAAAAAAAATTGGTATAATTCTCTGATTTTATTACATTAAATTCTTTGAATTTTGTTTCTAGTTTAGATACAGATTTTTTTATTTACATACTGCTATTGTGCATCAGTGTCCTGAGTTCATCACCACCCTTACTGAAAACAGAGGCATAGCATTTGTTGGTTTTGGACCTGAGGCATAGCATTTGTTGGTGTTGGACCTGGTTCTAGTTATCTTTAATCTTGACCAAATCTTCAATCTAGAAAGTTGCTGGGTTTTATTGGTCTCTGTTTATATAACTAACTAAATAGCAAAAAAAAAAGTTACTGTTTCTTTTTAATTCTTCTGCAAGATGTAACTCAGCTGGATTTTTGAAAGCTTCTGCTTTATCCTCTTGCTTCTTGACCTCCACATTTCAGCTTTTTTTTTTTTTATTGCTATAGCAATAACTGGCAAATATTATCAGTTCAAGTTTGTCTGTGGGGTCAATGTGAAGAAATTAGATTATGGAAGTACACATTATAGTTTTCACTGAATCTTTTAAAAAAGGAATGTAGCTAATTACTATTAGTTTCTGCATAGAACAGTTAAGTTTAAGACCAGGCTAATGACAGACGAATTTTGGAAGCAACAAACAAAGAGATGCCCCTAGGTTGGTTTTGCTATTGATGTCCACAAAATTGTTCTCTCTGTTCCAAACCTATGCACATTTCTGACATGACATTCTTGAACATCTTCCAGTCCTCGTACAGATGGTGTATGTCTCAGTATCTCCCAATGTAACATAACAGTGTTTGAGAAGCAAATTCTGTATTGTCTTTAATGAAGCTTTCTGTTGAATTACAGATCTGGCATTTTGAAAGAAAATTATATGTTTTTATTTGCTGTGCCAGGTGATTTCTCACTTCTTAGAGTACATATTGAGACAATAAGATTGAAAACAAAGTACAGCTTTGGTTGTTTTAGATTAGTTTGACAGCTGGCAGCATATGTAACATGTTTCTGCTGTAAGTAGGTGATACTCCTGTAGAAAACGCTATTGCATTTCAATTTCTTACATTGTTATGTTTTCGTTAGAAAGTACAAAACTTTTTACCTGTTTAAAGCAAGCTTCCACTAGATTTGGAGGGAACATATTTCTGTGAAAAAGAAAGAAAATAATGTGAGAAGTAATAAGACTCTAATAATATCTTAAGTAGGGGCACAGCTAATGAAAGAATTGACCAGCTAATTTTCAAAGGAATCCTTAGACAAATATGTAATTATGTATAAAGTGAGTAGAGCTTTGCATATAGCATTGGCCTGGTTAGCTTTATCAGGACGAAATGTAGTAGGGTTGGATAGATCCTGGCAATTGCAGTCTCTGTATCCAATATTGTATGGCAGGTCTGGTTATGGAGCAGAGTATTAGCTAAATTATCAGATGAACAAAGCTCTGTGGGTCAGTGCTGACTTTTTATTTTTATTAATGCTTTCTGGATCCAGATTAATAAAGAAATTACTAATATGGAATGCATTTCTACTTCTCAAAAGTTTTTGCAGTCATGTAGCCTAGGACATCATGGCATTTATCACTCAATTTAGAGTCTTGTTGTGATTAAGGAATTCTGAAGTTTGAGTATTCTTTCATAATAACACATACACTTACATATGTGTGTTTATACCTGCTACATATGGGGGCTTGTTTCTTTGCTTTCCAGAATGGTGACATTTCTCAGGGAATTAGAAGCAGCCTAACTGAATAAATCTTGAGGAATCTGAGTGCAAACCTCTTCATGGGTCTTTCTGAAGTCCCCCTTCCTGGCAGCATGACTCTTGGAGGCCTTTTTCCATGTCTCTGGCTTCTCCAAATGGGTTAGTGGAACACAAAATTTTGGTGGCTTTACCTGTGGAAAAGCTCCCGAGTTCAAAACCTCAGCTTCCCTACTCCCTGGAATACATCTGTGACATATTAGCTCTATAAAAGAGGCATTGCAGAGTCACTGAGCAAGGAGAAAACACGATTTTGTATCTGTGCCCCTCTATTTCAAGCATTTTACTTGCCTGTCCCTGGAATTTATTTCCCATCCACACAATTAAACAAGTTGAGTAGATGCACCTGGATCGGTCGATACAATTCAAAATTAAGATGAATAGCTAAATCAGGGATTCAAGTGAAGTGAGAAAACTGCTGAAAGTTGGAAGTAAAGGAAAGCAGAGGAACTTCGTAATAAGGACTGTGCTATGGAAGGAGGGGAAAAGACCCATGCAGATAGCAGAACAGAAGTCTTTCTTTTGTGCATGAAAGAAAGAATCTTTCTTTGAATATTAAAACCAGTTTCATCCCTTGCAACAGCTTGAATTGAAAATAAATCCATGTACTCTTTTGTAGCATTGTAGGGATTAGAGATATCGTTATCACATAGTTGAAAAAAAATCGGCTACTTTATGCAGTCACTGTTTAAAATTGTCTACTTTTGTTCCTATATGAATCTAAATTTGACTGTATTTGCTACTGTTACAGAAAATGTGCAATATCATAGCCATACCTGATTAAGTCAAGAAAGGCATCTGCTGCTGTCACTTGCACAATTTTGCCTTCTCTGTGCATGTTTTCTTTAGTACCTTTCCCCGGGTGGATGATGACCACAATGATTATACCAATCAGTACAGCAATGATCGTAGTACTCATGTAGTAGACTACTGCTCGGACTCCCATCTTCCCTGATGCTTTACTATCCAGGGCAGCAATTCCTGGTAAATTTAAGCACAAGGAAATTCACCTCATACAGTTGTGAGTAAAGAGTATAAACTCAGCATGATGGAAATATTTTTGTGGGAAAAGTTTTGATGACCAGTCCATTTAAAGATACCCAAGGTAAGCTGACCCTTTTTGCAGCTTGTTCAGCCACTGGCTTCCCCTCCCACCACTAATGCTTGTTATTACATGATTTTCTGTTTATATTTCTATTCTGTGCTTTGTTAGCACCTTGTTAAAAGCAAAGATACCAATCTGATGCAGTGTGGCACTCCTCATATTCCAGTGAGTCAATTCATTGTTTTTGATTAGCCTAGTTACCCTAGCCTGGAAAATGTGCCTTAGAAATGTGCTAGTTTGCAATGGTAAGAAAGAAAAAAGAGTACTTTCAAGTATTGTTGATAAAGTTTGCTACAATTAGTATATATAAAGAGTTTTCTTCACTCCCTAGTGGAATGACTTCAGTTTACTCCTGTCCCAAGCTAGGGGAGTTTAAAACAGATTACATGCTGTTAGCTTGATTCAGAAAAACCTTACTATTTTATGAATAAACATTGAGGATCTTTTATAATCTTTGCAGAATTTGTGACATTAATCCTAATTCTTGGCTCATGTTAATGCATCTGATCTAACATGAATTCTGGGATGCTCACTATGGCATCTGCTAAGGTGTTTGTTTGTCAGATTGCGCCAACAGGGATGCACTGTGTTTTTTAAATGAAATTGCAGTTCTGCTGGGGAAATAATCTCGTGAGAAGGTGTGTCTTCTGAGGACCATTAGAAACGGAAATGGTCTTTCTCTTTCCAGGCAGGTGCAGTTAGTGTCCTCCTTAAAAGTCCCTTTTGTTCCTTCTCCTTAAAATTTCAAGTAGTCAATAACTTCCCCATACTTCAGCTGGAGGGCTCAAAAAAAGTATTGATGCTTCTTGTTGGAATCAAACTTTAAAAGTTCAGAACGAAAAAAAAATTCAGGAAAGGATCTCTTTTAGCTTTATTATCTCCTCCTATGGACCCCTGTATGGCACTGGATAATCCAGACTTCTGTGGACTGCCCACACATTTATCTAGATGCCATCTTTGAATATATAAAATATAGTGAAAGTTGTCAACCTTCTGTTCTGGGTACCTTTCTCAGATTTGAAAGCATTTAAAATACAGCAAGAAGACTGCATGAATATAAATAACATGGAAACATAAAATTGGAATCATGACCTGGCAAAACAAAATGTTTTCTCAAATAACTGTATATATATCGTGCTTCTATCTGTCTATCTTCTAAAGTAGGAAACATGCGCTACTGGAGGTACAGTGAAAGGACTCCAGTCCCTGATGTAAACCGAGAACAAGGCTGTGTTCCAGGCTCTGATCAAACCTTCAAAGTATAAAAACAATCACATGCTTCATACTTACCCTTTCATTTCAGCTAGCGTTTGCCTGTGCTTTCAGCAGAAGCCATTAGAGCCATCAAGATCTGTACCCACAAAATGAATTGCAAAGGAGATGACTAGATTTGCACCCTGAATTGCTTGATTTACATGTGGCTTTGTAGTGGAAGAACAAAGTGTTACTGGCAGAGTAAGAAACTGAAAGTGGAAATTCAGCAATTGAAGCACTTGATCCTTCATTTCTCTGCTCAGCTTTGCCATCTATAAAACTGGCCAATAGTGCTTATGGTAAGTTTATATTTATGTTTGGAAATCTGGTGAGGAAAATGGTAAAAACTATCAAGTAATAAGTAGTTTTCCTATCTTTAAAAAGAGGAAGTAGGTCCTGTAGGGTTATTTTTTAGAGTCCTCAGAATAATGCAAATGCAAAATAATATTAACCAATGCATAAAAATAAATTTAATACTTTTTTGAGAATTTAGATTTGGTACTGAGCTGCACCATGTTTATAGCAGACAGTGTTACAAATTTTATTTTTAAAATACCAGTATATAGCTTAAAATGAAGTGTGATTTAAAAAGTGAAAAATGAATGCATACATACTAGTCCCATCAACTTTATTTTTGCGTATTTGAGTTGCTGGTTTATGTTCTTACTTGTTGTTTCTAAAATAGAAGCAATGGTCTGTGTACATTTTCATTTTAGCTAAGATCAGCTTTAAACTTGGTTTACAACCTGAGCATGAAAAGGTTTGGAAGGAAGGTGTGGAAATGCACGGATGTTAAATCAGTCAGTTCCCAGTATCCTGCCCTTGCCAGGTGATAGATTCAGGACCAGATGCTGAGCATCATCCTTCTAGAGCGTTCACAGACGTATGTTCCTACTGCTTTAAACAAGACTGATCTTTCTTTTTACTCCATGCTTGATACTGAGTTGAGTCTCCTACAGTCCAGAAATCACAAGGAGTCAGGGGAGGGCTTATCTTACCACTAAAGATTGCTGTGTTGAAGGATTAGAGCTTTAGATCGTATTTCTTTCTTGGACTGATTCAGGCATTGAGTGCTGAACCACGTGCAATAGGTATGTCAGGGAGCAAGAGTCATGCTCTTTTCTTTCTAAGCTACTTTCCAGCTTGGTTTCCTACTACATACTCCAGCTATGACTGCATGGCCCCTTATTTTAGGTTGCTCCATCTTATTCTGGCTCCTGCTCTCATATAAATGGCTTTTCAGCTTCAAAGTAGGGAACAGCAGCGCCTCTTCTCTTGAGCTCTATATGACATGTATAGCATGTATGTATAGCATGCACGTATAACATACATATTGGCATGTATAGTGGTGAGCATTCAAAGCAGATGAATCACAGGCCTAATAAAAGCTATAGGAGGAGGAAGCAGGCTGTCACCTCAGAGAGCCCTTACTGGGGAGCTGCTGGGCAGCCCTCCCTCCCACTGAAGGTAATGGGGACTCAGGGAACTCATAAGAGGGATGCTTGGCACCATACAGAGTCGAAACTGCAGAAAAATCCAGCATATCAACAACAAGAATTATCTACAAAATATTTAAAATCTGTTTTTAAAACATGACAAAGTGAAGGGCTTGGGTTTTTTGTTTGGTTGGTTGGGTTTTTTACATTTTTAAATGTTGACAAAATTTTTTTGGAGCTGGATGGGAGTCTGGAAGGGTCCTTAATGGAAAAGCAATAAAGTTCACTCCAAAGCTTTCATTTGTCACAGACCATTGTATCCTCAGTGTGTTCTTTCACAGCCAGCCAGCAAAACTCCCATTGTCCTGAAAGAGATGTATGTGCTCCTTTCATCCCTCTTGCTGCTCTCTCCTCGCACGGATGCTGGCTCCAGCAACCTCTGCCTCCTCTCTTCCTCTCCCCTCCTCTTCCCCAAGGGGCCTGGGAAACTTCGCTGTGCCACCGGTCCCCACGCACAGGGATGCCTTGAAGTTGTCAAGGCAACCCCGAGCAGAGTGCCTGTAATTTCTCCCAGCGTGTGCGCTCACACTACATGAATGGGAATGATTTTTTTAAGTATTGAGGGGAGGCAGGGAGGGAGGAAAAGAGAAGAAGAAAGAAGGGAGCAGCAGGCATAAGCCTCTAAAACTGCAAACAAACCCAAGCTCTTACCCCTGTCATCTCCCTTCACCTACTCTTGCCCATTCTTGAGAAGTAAGTGAGGAATCAGCCACACTGTGGGTGAAATAAAGACATGACAAGGAGTTCTCCAGAGTGTCAGGGCAAGAAGCAAAGAACTACGTTGTTCTTTAATGAAGGTGTTAAGAGAATAAATGATAATATTTTAGGATGGAGGAAAGGCAGCAAACGAGTAGGTATGTAATTGCAATAGCAGAAAGGATAGCAGGAAAATGAAAAAAAAATCTAGTTAGAGAAACTTGCTAAAAATTCTGAATTGTTAATTGATAATTCTGATTGTTCAACTGACTTGATTGTGGTTCTGCAAATTAGCATAAACTAATGGTGCAGCAACTTTCTTTAACAGCTTCTACATTATGACTAATTTTGTGTCAATTATATTTTTTAATATTGTAATTACGATTCTCAATCATACAGGTTTCTAGAATTTGCAAATTTAGACTCGCTTCTATTGTTTTTAATTTTTTTGACATTGAAAGCATGCTGTACATAGTCTGTGTGTAATCTTGGATTACACCAGGGCACACTTAACATAGAAGGATGTTACTGTAGTCTTCAGTAAGATCAGAGGTAGAATATACTGGGTATTTCTTCACTTTGGATCTGTTTGTTCAAAAATAAATTCCAAGGAATTACTTTAAAATCCAAAAAGCAGAACCTATGCTAAAATGTTCTACTACTTGAGAATACTTTTCCCGTTTAATTAGCAAACGGCATCAACTGTTTTTTGCAAAACAGCCCAATGTCCTCAAGTCATAAGATATGAGCTATTTCAGTCTGAGATTTAAGTACATATCTGTGTTTCCTCTTAAAGTAGCCAAGAGTTTCTGCTTGTGGGTTTTTCTGGAAAGAAGGAATATACAAATTTACACAGACAGAACATGCATATTTACAACAATGACACGATAACTGGCTGGTAGCTGCTATGACTGGGGCCATGTTTTTGTGTATAAACTCATAGTCAGTAAAGCATTCTTGGACTGATATTTGTCATTAATGTTAATCTCTAACTAACGTGATTTGCCAGATCAGGACTCATAACTAGCAGTTACACTCAACAGTAAATAGCCTGCCAGTGGGCAAGTAGCCCACTGAAAAATTGGGAAGTAGCAAGATCCATTTTCTTTAAAAAACAGTCACTACTCATGATTGATCCTAGTACATTCATCTCATTTGTCAGAGCAAGTGAGATCTTGTCACTTGGGGGAAGGGATAGGCATGTGAGCGTATGCATATATGCACATGTATAATTTCAGTTTTAAAACGGTAAAATGCCCAGCTACTGCTTTTCATGGACAAAGTCCCTGTTTCTGAAATCTTTCTGATGTCTTTTAAAAACTTCTGGAAAAAATAGGAAGTTTCTGCTTTTGCTTTCCTATACTAAAAATCCTGCGTTTGTAACAAGAGTATCTGACATTTTGCCAACAGTGTTTTTATAGTTTTAAAATTACATTTGATGCATAATGATGAAAATCTTAAATATAGAATAGAATACTTCAGCTGGCAGGGACATATAAGGATCATCTAGTCCAACTGCCTTAGCAATCCAGGCTGACCGAAGGTTTAAGCATATTATTAAGGCCATTATCCAAATGCCTCTTAAACACTGATGGGTTTGGGGCATTGATCACCTCTCTAGGAAGCCTCTTCCAGGGTTTGACCACCCTCTTGGTAAAGAAATGCTTCCTAACGTCCAGCCTAAAGCTGCCCAAGTGCAGCACTGAGCCATTCCCACACGTCCTATCACTGGATATCAGGGAGAAGAGATGAGCACCTTCATCTCAGCTTCCCCTCCCCAGAAAGTTGTAGAGAGCAATGAGGTCACCCTCAGCCTCCTTTTCTCCAAACTAGACAAGCCCAGAGTCCTCAGTTCCTTCTCAGAGGATAGTATCAACACTACTCAGTACAAGAGGAAGGACAGGTTCAGGGCCCCGGTGCAGGCACTGGGCTGAGGAGCCACTGTGGCGCGAGGCTACCATCTGTAGGTGTGTGACTGAATGCCTCTAAGATAGAATTCTGCAAAGACATAGCAATATGTTGTTGCAAATATATAAAATTATGAACCACATCTGAGGGAGTGTGTAGAACAAACTGTGCATTCCAGACCTCTTACTCGTTGAATACTGGAAATAAAAAGATTTTTTATGATCATAGTAAATCCTTTCCTTATTCAATGTGTTAGAATTGAATTGATGGCACTTCCTTTAAACATTACAAACGAGCATCTTTTTATTGCTAATTATTTTCCTGTTTATTTCTTATGGTATCTTCATTAAGAAATTGCTTGTTAAAGTCTCCTATGGTGGAACAGCAATAATGGCAACTGCTGACTCAGGAGTGTTGCCCTAATTTTGTTTCTAAGGTTGTCTTTCACTTTCCTAATGAAGAAGTCTTAAATGGGCTACTCCCGATCCCCTACATCCACTGAGCACTATGTGATCAGTAAATTCTAAATGTGAGACCATGAGAACAATCCCTTGTGTGTATGCTGATGAGGATTTGTGGAAATTAATAACACTGTGCAAGGTCATGGTAAAATACACTGACAGAAAAATTGTAAAGGAAGAGCTATAGTTGAGTAAAGACAACTGAATTTTTGCCATAGTTTAATCAACATGATTAAGCTCTACAGCTTTATTCTGATAACTGCTGAGCATGTCCCGAGTGGTATTGAGCATTCCCAGGAAAAAAAGTTAAATATTATTTCAAGCTTTGACAACAGTCTTTACAAGGTCAAGTTCAAAATCAGTGTAAACTCTGGATTATTATTTTTAGTAGCAGTAGCAGTAAAAGAATAAAATTGCAAAGAAAAAGATGAAACATTTTCAAAGAACTACATGCATTGGTGAAGTTAATTAATATTATATCAATACAGCTAATGACTTCCTGAAGCCGCATAAAGTACATGTGTCAAGTATAGCTCTGTATGCCTTTCAACCTGAATAGATGGGACAGACCACCCTCAAATCTCAGTTTAACTTATCCTTATTTGGATATGAAATTTTACCTAATTAAACTAGATTTATTTTTTTTTTCCAGGTCCTTGACAAACACTAGGCAAATATCTCACAGGAAAATTAGCATATTTGATCCAAAAGTACATGACCTTAAGCTGACTAATGAAGCTCATGAGTGGGATCTGGCAACGCAATTCAATGAGCCAATTAAAAGGCTAAGAGCTCCTAGAGCATGAGACCTGACCCACAGCTTTGTAGTCCTGTCCTATCCTATGCCACCAGAACACTACTAGCTTTGGGTTTTGTAAGGTTAGGTTTTTTGACAGTTTGTCTTTGTGAATCATGTCAGAATCGTGTCATGTGAACATCAGAACTTTTAGAAGGGAAAGCGTGTCTGGGAGCAGAAAACTAGCATTTTGGCAGCAGTTTGCCTTTACTTCAATTTGGCTGTATTGTTAAGCGGCATCTTTGCTCTTTTGTGGCAGCGCTGCTGAAGGAAGGTAAGCATTCATTACTTCCCCCAGCTTATCTTTGAGTTGGCTCTGTTCTCACCAGGTAGCTGAGGAAACATCATTCACCTTCTGATGAGAAGGAGAGAACAAGGGTGTGTGAAGAAGTGTCTGGGCTCACGAGAGGTCTGGAGGACCACAGCTACTCAGCACTGCCTTCAGAAAAAATCAGCATAGATATATACCCTGTAAAGACCCACACATGTTCCTTTACACGTAAGAAAAAATCCCACTGCATAAGTGAATCAGAGATATCACAGACTTTAACAGAAAAGTGGGACTTAACAACATGCAGAAGAGTCGACATAACCACTTAAAGACAGTGATGTAACTTCCTTTGTGGATTCTCCACTAACTTAGTGAGAAGAAGGTTATCTATTATTAAAATTAGACCTTTTCTTCCTTGTTTTGAAATACACCTGAATGTGGATGCTAAATATCTCTCAGTGATTCTGAAAGCCCTTCAAGTTGCAAAGAGTATGCAAACTGATCATTTACTCTTTCTGTTGGTCCCATACTTTTTGATGGAAACAGCATAAAAATATCTAGCAAATAGGTGTAATATGTGCTAGCATCAAATATATTTCCCCTATCCTTTTCTAACTCTTGCTAAGGTAAAATACTTTGTAGATGACTGGTTTTTTTCATCCTTCATCCTGTTAGTTGCAAGTATGTGCTCTTCAAGTCAGTTTATTTATTAAAAGGAAAATGTTTGTGAAACCATGATAAGATAAATGTTAGAACATCACTCACTGGTGTAAATGGTAGAAGTTTAAATAATCTTTAGTGTCTTTATAGTGATTACTACCTTCCAGGTAATCATGAAGAATGAAAGACCATTTTGTTATTTGTCACTGATACTGCTCTTTCAGTGGAATAGCTTCACTTTACGAAACTGCTTTGTTTCAGTGCATCAAGATTAGTTGTTATCTTATTAAAAAATATGACAGTATTCTAGGCTAGGAAGTATTTCCTGGGCCATTGGTTATAATATTCTGATAGAGTAGGCAAATATATTATGCAGTCCTGGTAAGAAATTTATTCATCCTGAGGTTCAAATCAGTTGCTGTTTCTACTCTATTCCACAGTGTTTCTCACTTCTTGCTTTTTTTGTTGTCATGCATAAATAACTTGATTGGTCAACAGCTCAATGTTCAGATGGAGATCAGTGGTGAGTGGTGTTCCTCGGAGTTTGTATGGGGATCAGATGATTAGGGGACTGGAGCACCTCTTCTATAACAACAGGTTGAGAAAGCTGGGGTTATTCAGCCTGGAGAAAAGAAGGCTCCAGGGAGACTTTCAGTACTTAAGGAGGACATAAGAAAGATAAGGACAATCTTTTTAATAAGGTCTATTGTGATAGGGCAAGGGGTAATGGTTTTAAACGAGAGGAGGATAGATCCAGACTAAATCTAAGGAAGAATTTTTTTATGTTGAGAGGGTTGGTGAAACACTAGAGGAGCCCCATTCAAGGTTAGGTTGGACAGGGCTCTAAGCAACTTGATCTAGCTGATGTTCCTGCTCACTGCAGGAGGGTCGGACTGGATGACCTTTAAAGGTCTCTTCCAACCCAAACCATTCTATGATTCTTCTTTTAAAACTCTCCTCTATGTCAGAACACTGTCAGTCGGTGAGGGCAGAGAAGAATTCCATAAATCTCACCAGATGGTTCTTGTTGCTAAATTATTTATAGACATCAAAGTATTACACCTCCTAGTAAAATGAAAATGTAAATACGATAACGCTTAGATGCTGCATTTACTGAGTGTCAGTGATAATTGCATTACTTCAGGAAATCGCTTGCAGAACCTCTACTCTTCTGAAAAGTATAGTCAATTTACTTTTTGGGTTTTCAATGTAACTGAATGCATTTGGAAAAGCAGCAGGAAAGTACATTTCCTGAAACTCACATCTGCCTGAGAAGGACCCTGCTGAGAGGCTGTTTAGATACCCATTTAACTCTTAGCTTTATTCCATCTTTTGCTCACGGTATTGGAATGTGCCAAACAATATGCTTTTTGAAGGGAAACTGGGGAGTAATTTATCTTCTTTATGTGTGCTAAGCAGAGCAGGAGGGAGAGGCAAGCAGGGATTCACAGCAAGCCATGGAGCAGTGATTAGTAACAGCTGACAGTCTCAAACCAAGACTCTCTTTCTTTGGTTACCTCATTGTAATAACAGAGTACAAAGGACTGACTGTCTTCAAGCCAAGAATCAGAGACCTAGGAACACAGAAAATAGCAGCTCACAATTTTTTTGGTAACAAAACACCGCTGCTACCTGCACAGTGCAATTCTAAAAAGGCATCCTTTTATGCCCAGACATTTGGACTGAACTTTCCTGGAAAAGGGATTCTTCTGTTGAGCGTAAAGCTGTTTTGTTTTGGTATCGGGAATGAAAAAAAATGAACACATTTGCTTAAGAGAAACTAAAATGTATCATGGCAAATGATTTCAGTTTATTTAGGAAGTTAGTTAAGTTGTGTTTGTTAGTTTAGTTGTGGTAGCCGGTAAGCCAAAGCACTTTGAGTTAGCCTGAATCCTACAGCACATGTTGTTTCAAGGCTGAAATAAATTTGCTCGTAATTCTAAGACTTCTGCCTATGAGGATGAAAATATTAATTTTCACTAATCCAAATGCATTGCCATAAAATATCTACTCTGAACATGAAATGCATTGCATCCTGGCAAGAAACCATTGATAAAGTTACCTTTGCCTTCTGGATGGTGCTAAGCACATTACTTAGTGCTCCATAAAAATCCATAATGCAATTTTTTAAACCACATATGGAAGCTTTTAATCTGCTAAAATGCTGATGTGAGTTTTGGCAAACTGTGCCTGGAGTCCCTCACAGTAGTTTTTTTTGTGCAGCACTTATTAAACAACATTCCACAAATGTACTGTTATCTGACATGTGATGAAGCTGTAAACTATTTACTATGCTAAATCACTCCTGATATACTTCAGCCACTGCTGAAAAAATAATATTACATACTTGAGAATACAGACGTAAGATTAGAGATATCTGTATAGAAAGAGTAGCTAATAACGGAGTTTAATGTAAAAATGTGTTTTCTTATATACCTTTGGTATGTAGCAGATGTCTGAAGAGACATTTCTGTTGAATTGCTAGAAAAATGAAGTGAATATAAGCCTAGCCAGAGAGGTGCAAGATTTAAAGAATGGAAAATTAAGGCTGCCTGTCTAAAAAAAGATAGAGACATCTCTATCTGTGTGCGGAATGATGTGGCATTTGGGGCATGAGATTGTACTGATCTGTAACTTGTCACTGCTCTGTGCTGCAGGCATCACCTTCTCACTCCGAATGTGATCCAGTATTGTTGGCCAGACGGTTCTTGGCTTCTTAACTAAAACTTCCAATAATAGACTCTATTGCAGTGATACTGTCTTTTATTTGGATGATTGTCCACTAGGATCTGACAGCAGTAAACAATTTTATAGAGTTCATGCAACAGCCATGATTTGGAAAAAAGCTGTGCTGAATTGGATGTGACTCAGCTAAGCATTGAGTTAATGCATCTGATACCAACCTGGTCTTTGGATTTCTGTTTGCAATTTTAATTTTAGCACAATTTTTAAAATCCTTAGATAATCCTTCTTTGCTTATTCAGCAATATTTAGGTAATTTGTGACATAGCCTTTAGATACGTTCAAGAAGACTTGATTTTTTTTAGTAATCTGAAGTTGCCCTAGTAACTGCCCATTTTCTAAGGAATCCTGTATATTTTTTGTTGATGCAGTACCTGTTGTTGATTCTTTTATCAGATTTACTAATAATCAAAATTGCTCTGTTTTGAGCTTGTTTTTTGGGGTTTTTTTAAGAAAACTTGCCATTGACCCAACACTGGTTGATGCATCTGTGTCCAAATTTAAAGTGATGAATTTTCAATTGCTTTCAGGCTAGTAGTTCATTCATCTGCTGCTGTCTTATCCATTCATCTTCCAGAGCATTTATCTGAGCTGCTCATGGAGCTGTTGCCATCCTTTTTCTCTGTTACACAAGCCCTGGTGGTGTTCACATGTTCTTGTAATCCTTTTAGTTTATTACATTCCTTGGCATGTGCCACATTTTTTTTCTGTTTATACTTTTTTGCAACAGTGCGTAACCTTCCATGGGCTTCTCTTGATGGACTCACAATTTGTTTGCTGACTTTTCTCCTCTCATATCTCAAATATAATTTTAGCTTCTGCCAAGCTGTAGTACTATCTGCGTTCACATGAAGCAACATAAATCACTTTGAATGGAATGCCATGATGCTGTTGCCATCCTGCTGCCCCTATGGATATAAGATTGGCTCAGTTATCTGTGACAGTGAACTCAGCAATGTCAGCGTAACATCTTCTCAATTAGGGAAGTTTGTCCTGAAAGACATTACCCTCGACACTGTATTGACTTTGGTGCAGAATGTAGTATAGAGTGGGGCCTCAGTCCCTCTGATAGTTTGGGTACAAATAAGATGCACCATTACATCTGTTCATGTCAGAAGGACATGCATGGAGCTCTTTCATGTCTCTAAGTCATTGTCTGCATTAGAAATCTCAGAATGGTAATTAATTCGACAATACAGAGTACTATTAGGTTCTTATTTTTCAAAGACGCACGTTAACTTGGATTTGGTAAGTAAAACTCTGCATATAAAGTTTTGTATGGCATAAAAAATGAATATTGTCCTAATAAAGAATCTAGAAACAATCTTAGATTTCCTTTATCAAGTACAGCAAGTCTACTTAAAGAGTATGGGATCTGACACAGACATAATATGAAAAAAGTGTGTAGACCTTTTTAAATTTAAGAACTAGCAGCATTTTAAAACACTGCTTATAATCTGTAAGTTAATATCTTTATAATAAATAAGATCACCCAAATGCATAACATCATAGGCATTTTTCCATATATTTTTTGTGGACCATGGGAGTAACTCATAATTTAATTACAATGTAAATCCCTCACAAGAATTTAATGGGTAACGGTCAATCCACCTTAGGGAAAAAAATTTCTTATTTGTGAATTTAGAGCCTTCTGGTAGTATGTCATATGAATACTAAAGAGTGATTACTTTATCTGCAATTCGTCTATTACGTTTGAAATCGTCGCTATAATCTGTTGTTTTGGTTTTTTTCACAAATCAGTAATGATGTTAAGGCTGTGCTGAGAACTCATTACGAAAGTGTGGAACTGGAGTTTCATGTGAACAGGCTTTTGTTTTCTTTCTTTTCTCTCCTTTGTTTCAGTGACCTCTTGAACTTTGGGTCACTGATTCAGTTACAGCCTTGCAACATCAAAGCAGTACATTTTTTGCTTTGTGTTTCTCCAGCTTACAGACTTGTAGGAGGCAATGGAAAGAAGTTAAGACTTTCTCTGGAATGCTTGACAGTAGCGATCAGTGTTTTTTAATATTATTCAGCTCTTTTCCAGGATGTCACCGTGCTAAGTACAGCTGAAAAATAGGTTTGGGCTTCCATAACTCAAGTGTTACGCAGTTGACATCTGGGCATCATCTGCTTGCAGGCAGGATTGAATATATGAATTTCTATGAGAGGTCTGAGGTACCAAATTAAAATATCAGCTGATTTTAAACTAAACAGATGAAAGAAAAGAGTTATGCATTGTTTTGGTTCTGAGGGTTTTTTTGTGTGTTGTTTTTTGTGTCGTTATTGGACTGTGATGTTATGCAGAACAGAAAAGAAGCCTATTTACTTTTTTAACTAACTATTAAACACCCTATCTTGAATTTGAAAGCTTAATTTTCCCTATGGATGTGGGCCCTTTGCACAGCTTCATTAGCCTTGAAACGGATACTAGCCAGGCTTAGTAAGCCAATATTCTCTAACTTTGTTTTCAGTGTTTGGGGAATCAGGACACACTGCAAATTATAAATATTGGATAAAGCTGATTTTCAGTGCAAGAAAGTATTCATTAATGAAATAGCCATTCATTAGGTGAACTCTTGACCAAAACCTACTTTTTCTCTAGCTATGAAAAGAAACTATATTCACTGGAGAATCTCTGATACTATCTAAGTATTCTGATCTATGTTAGAAGTGGGTGGTGAAATGTCAGAATAAACTGAGTGTTTAGCTTTGCATATGAGTAGAGAGAAAATAAGAGGGCTGTGTATGGAAGAAAGAATAAGCAACAGCATATTAATTCCAGTGCAAATAGTGTACTTCTGGTACTGTGCTGTACTTTTATTTTGCTTACATACTGCCACTAGGGAGCTAGTGTAATTATAGTTATCTGAGGATGAAAAGGTGGAATTATTTGAAAATATGTTAATCCTTTTTATGTATGTAATTATCACAAACTGAAGCATCTAAATGAATTTTTGTGTTAATGTGCTTTGCCCAAAAACTCTTCACAACTTGTGATGTACTTGAAGCCCTTCGAACTCTACTGTGAAGTAAAAAAGATTAATATATGAGTGCTGGACTGTGTCCAGAGAACGGCCACGAGGATGATCAGAGGGCTGGAGCACCTCTCCTGTGAAGCCAGACTGAGAGAGTTGGGGCTGTTCAGTTTGCAGAACACAAGGCTCCACGGAGACCTTGTTGTGGCCTTCCAGTATCTCAAGGGGGCTACAAGAAAGCTGGTGAGGGGCTTTTTAGGATGTCAGGTAGTGATAGGACTAGGGGGAATGGATTGAAGCTAGAGATGGATCGGTTCAGATTTGATGTGAGGAAGAAGTTCTTCCCCAGGAGGGTGGTAAGACACTGGCACAGGTTGCTCAGAGAGGTGGTGGAAGCCCCATCCCTGGAAGTTTTTAAGGCCAGGCTGGATGGGGCTCTGACCAGCCTGATCTAGTGGGGATGTCCCTGCCCATGGTGGGGGGGTTGGAACTGGATGATCTTTAAGGTCCCTTCCAATCCTGACAATTCTATGATTCTACGATTCTACAGTATTTCTTACAGCTTTATACCAGATCTGATAGGTCTAACTACTTAGGAACTGCAAGTCATGCTCTCCAAATACTGGAAGACCCTAAACCCCAACATTTTTTCAAATAAGTGCTCTTTGTTGTGTGTCTCTTGAGTTTTCAGAATATAGTCAGGATCAATTTTTGAGCTTCTTTTCATGATCAGGGGGCCAGGAGTTTAATTTCTTTGATGACTTTCAGAGACGACGGGTCTTTTAAGCATGATATTAAGATCTAAAAGCTTCTGTTGGCATAGAAGATGAGCACTTGACTGTTTTGTTTGCATATTTCTCACTCGGTACTAGAACTTATTTGCTATTCAGTTGTGCGACACTTTAAAGAATTTTATTTTTTCATTCCCACATGATATGGCCTCACATACAATGAAATTTTTTTTGTGACACGTCTTTCTGTATCTTAGTAGTTTTTACTTCTCTTTGTAGAGAAATAATTTTTGTAGAGAGTGGTTTTGATAGATTCCCACAGAGAAGGTCCTTTCAAGATACTATGAATGGAAGAAATACATAGAACTTTTGAATCTAGTGATCTGAGGACCCAAAATCTAAGAGCTTGCCATCCCAGATGCTTTCCTTGCCATTTTTGTAGATAAAACTGTCTTCAGAGTAGCAGGAGCTGGAATTTTGTGATGTACTGAACAGCCCTGTTTTGCTATGTGTATTTTACAATGACAAATGCTTGGCCAAGATTGAAAATTCTAAATATACCAACTATGTTGACGCGAGAAAAACTCAGACAGGTGATTCAGGAAAGGCCAACCTTGAGAACAGGTGGGGGTCTGTAGGAATTTCTTTTTTCCTATTTCTGGAATTTGTTTGGCACTTGCTGCCTTATATAGAAACACAGTTGGGTTTTATATAAATTGAATTAACTTTGCTATGCTGCATTCAGTCAAACACAGGAAGATCAAGTCCTAGACAGAATTAAAGGCAGTGGGAAAAAGCGTCATCAGGGTGGCCCAAGTAAAATATCTGAGGCAGTGCACAGAAGTGGCAAAGTATGCCCAGACCTAAGCCAAAACTAATGCTTTCTAGAATAAGCCATTACCACAAAATTCAGTCATTTCTGGGCCCGGTGCTGTTACAAGAGTTTTGCACCAAACTTCAGCAATACACCATCCTGAACTCACTTGTGTGAAGAAAACCAGATCTGTCTGTGTGAGTCAGTGCTAAGATTAGAAGTCGAAACTAAGTTTATGTGGATGGGAGGTTGTCACCTGGTATTCAATCAGTTCGAATTCCGTGCAGAATGCAAACTGAAAAGAAGCGTGTAACAACCTGATGTTCAAACATCCGTGAAACAACTGAAAGTAGCTGTTCACTAAGAAAAGCTATATTTTCCAATGTATTTTAAATCAGGCTTTAATCAAGGGCTTCTAGCAAGCTTGAATTATTTTAGAGGGTTTTATTAGTTTCGCTGTCTTTAATTACTGAATATTATTGCTGTTTGTGCATTACTACTTGCAGCGACTAAGACTTTAAAAACTACACTCCTGTATACTTTCTGCTTTTGGATGCTGTATATCATGCCTAGGTCTTCTTTTTTTGAAGGTATAATTGAATTTTATTTTATACAGAGCATCTTTGTATGCAGGAATTTCAACTCTGCATTTTAATCTTTAGTGGGATCTGGGTTCACTTAGAATAATCTCTCTGACTGTTGTGAAGATAAGAGTTCTTGTATTGGCTATTGCAAAATTGGGTCAGAAATAGTTCATAAGTGAGTTATATTTTTTTTTTATGATCATTTCTGTAGCTCGTTGATTTTAGTATTTGCATAGAATAAGAAATATATCACTTTCTGGGTAAGAGTTTCCAGCCAAAGCTGTATTTATACTACAAATATGTATGACATTTCATGAGCATTTTCAACATCCATGCCTTGCACAATGCTTTCTGACTTGTAAATGAAGTTTATTGTTTAACTGACTTCTAACTGTGGTTTATGTCCTCCTAGAGTATTTTCTGTGCAAAAAAATTATTCAGGAAACATGCTCAGGAAACATTCAAGAAATCATAGTCAGACTGATTTCCAGTACACATTGAATCAGCACATAATTCTTATTGTGTTTTGACTTGAAAATTTATGGGTTTGGGGGCACAATAGTTTTGAACTTACCTTTTCTTCTTACTGATTTTTCAAAATATAACTGCCTGCTTCTTTTGACTTTAAAAACTTTGTTCAAAATACTTTAGAATTAAGTGACATAATTATTAAACTTATCCTGTCTGCAGTCCCTTAAAGACTGTGGAGGGGAACAACATAAGAAGGTTCCAGTTTTGTCACCTTTGAGTGCCTATCAAAATAATGATTATTAGAGGCTATAAGCCAGACCTGATAGACATTTGTTTTATACAGTAATATGGATATTGAAGAGCATATGTTTAAAGTGTATAAAGTTTCACGTTTGTCTATTTTTGACTACTGTTCATCCAAATCTATCATAAAGATGCAGACCTCAGATGAAACTGCTACATGGATCAACACTAGTAATAGTTCTTCATTTGTTTCTGTATCCCTACAGGAAATCCTGTTAACAAGGTGACTAGACCTTTACAAACCTAGTATCTTGCCCACATCTTTCACCAGTGGTGGTTTTGGACACGCAAAGCAAAGCATAAGTTTTCCTTTATTTGTGGAAGAAAAGTACTTGGATGTTCAAAATAAATAGCATTATTGTCCAAATTACAAAAATTACATGTTTAGATACCTATAGTAATGCACAAACTGATGTATGCATGAAATGCACAAGCGCACAAAATTACAGCTGCCATGCAATCCAGGTTTTTCTGGATTGAGGGGGAGAAAGAAGGAAGGGTTGCCTGAAAAAGAAGGCAAGTTACTTTTTAAGTAACATTTTATCTATTAGAAGAAAGGCAGAAGTAAAAAAAGAACATACTCCTAGGGTGTTCATGGATTGGTAACTCATAGCAGGCTTACTCTTGTAGAAGGTATCTACAGGGTTCCTCTGAAGAAAGCTTCTGATACAAATACACTGGCAAACCAAAAGGTACTTCACTGACAGAGAATCTATCAACTATCTTCTTTTGCCTATAATTAAAGTCAACTGATGTCAGTGTAAAATTTTTTTTGAATTGATGGGTTCTGATTGTTTTGACTTCTAAATTAATTTTTTTAGGACATGCAAAAATCAGAAAATTTCCAATTTTTAGAGTTTCGAAAATGGGTTCATTGTTCTAGTGACCAGCTAAATTGAGCACACAATGCCTAATTGTTTCTCAGTTTTCATGTATGAACTATGTGAACTGAGTCAGGAATGCTGTATTTCTTAAACTGAAACACGGAAGAGTGAGACTGATTTTTGTTAATATTTTGGGCTTCCAGTTTTACTGTGAATACTCAGGATGTTGTGTGGGCACTAGTTATATGTCTGTTCTGCCAGAATTAATTAAGGGAGTTTTTGCTAGGCCCCTCCTTTTTCTTCCTGGAAGAGAAGGATAACGCTAGCTCCACAGCATTTGTTCCCTTCTCTGGAGTTTTCCTCAATGAGAGACTTTCCATCTGTTGAAATTACCATAAACATTTGTGGCTGATACGAGACAACACCTGCAACCTTGTAGTAAGCGACAGCCTTTTTTCCAGAACAGGCTTGTCACCGAGTAGACAGGAGAACACCAGAACTACACAGAGACTTCATGCAGCATGGTTCCTGAGCCCACAGGATCGATTCCCAGCTTCTTTCTAGATGCACGGGTCTCTTTATGAGACCTTCCTATCGTGTGCTCTGATGTGAGGGATTAGGATGAGCAAACTCAAAATTCTGACCCTTTCTGTTTACTGCTATTAATTTAACATGTTAACTATAAAAATCAAAAATGCTAATAATTAACGAGAGGATCTTCCCTTCTTTCCTGTAGATTCCCTTTAAGTACTGGAAAGCTGCTCTAAGGTCTCCCTGGAGCCTTCTTTTCTACAGGGTGAACAGCTCCAACTCTCTCAGTCTGTCCTTGCAGGAGAGGTGCTCTAGCCCCTTGATCATATTCAGGGCCCTCTACTTCCTTACTACTCGTTTTTAACATTGTCACTATTATTGCACTCCTTTAATGGCTGAAATCATAAGTGTCATATGTAAGGAAGCATCCAGTCATGGAAAACGCCAGGTTTCTGCACTTTTTCTGTAGTTTTTGTAGTGGCAAATACTATGAACATGTCATAAAACCCTGGGCACAAAACCTTGTGTTTCATGAGTCTGCCCCCCAAAAAGTAATTTGTGTCTCCTGCAGTTGTCAGTGTTGTAGTCTGCTATTGAAAGGCTGAATCAGAGGCAGGGAATTCTCTGTATCTTTCAGAATTCATGAAAGATAGCCATTAGAAAGAGGAATGAATATAAATGAAGTCATGCTGCAAACTACATACTAAAATGTTTTTCTTCATTGAGGTAAAGTTGCTATACTTAGTCTTCTAAACTGTTCTACTACACAGCCTTCTTTTGTGTAAGAAGATTCACAGTCTTTTTCTTTCTGTTTGTACAGAATCTTGCACAAAACCATGATGTGTGATTAAGATTAATTTGTACCATGTTAATGTTACTCCCATTAACAGTTTGGACAAACATTACCACGAACTGCACAGTGCAGTATACTTCTAAAATTTTCAGGAAGGAGAAGCAGCCTGTCTATTAAACTGAGGTGTGACCAGAATTGTGCAAAATATTTGCAAATAACCCTTATAAAAATTCTCCATCTTTAAGATTTGTCACAAATGTTATGGTCCAACTATGCTTTTTTTCATAAAGACTGGTCATGAATCATTTTTGTGAATATGATGTCTGGAAATACACAGTTTGGTTAAGAAAAGATACTGCGTTCTGATGTCCTTCTGTTCAGTGAATAACTGAAACACAGAGATAAAATTTGTGAGCCAGTTTTAAGCTCTGTAACAGCTCAAAAGATGTTTATGCATGGTGGTCTTAATGCTGGTAGAAATCTTCCAGTCTTTGCCTATTTCATAACAAGTTGAACTGTTATCATAGGCATATAAATTTATATAGCTTTTAAGGACAGTGCATATCTTTAATTATGTCAGGCCATTTGTTTATATCAAATGCTTCAAGTTATAATGAAATAAGATGTAAATATTTGGCATTGACCATGAAATAATCTGAATGGGAATTTCATCTACTTCTCTGGTAATTTATGCTGCCTCCCCTGTACTGTGCTTTAATTTTGCCTTTGATTTTGTAAGAGATGCTGATTGGGAATGCTGACTTGTGAGTTCTCCCAATTTGAAAGACCACAGAGAATAAAGACCATAATAGAGTTTGGAGGTGGATCTGTGTCTAAACCACAAAAGATAAAGAATCCAGACGTTTGCATTTTCTCATAAATACTAAAAGATGGTGAAAGGTATGCAAATAACATCTGTTTTCTCCCAAGCAGATGTTAGTACATGCCTGGTAATATACACATCAGAAGATAGAATCTCGTGGAGAAAAATGCATACCTACTTCAGCCATGTGCTATAATGATGTCATAAGGCAAATGCGAGTAAAAACCTCTGAATGTGATTCTGTGTTGTTTCTTTCACAGAAGTACAAAACAGGCTATAGAGAAGTGTGACTGGATTGTTTCATATTTTACAGTTCATTTTTCCCAGAGTCTGTGAATAACCATCAAAACTGTTTACCTATGTAGCAGAAGTCTTCAGTTTCTCAATTTATCTCTCACTTACGTAACAGCCCATAGCTTCTGTAATTGCTATTTTGGTTTTATTGTTCTAATTTCTTTGACATTCATAAAACTTGCAAAGAGTGTAATAATCCCCAGACTATTTCCCATACTTCAGAGACCTTAAGTCCTGATATTGCCATAACCATTTACAATTGAGCACACTTAGAAAAATACAAATGGAGACCCAGAACATCATATCTGGGAGACACTGTGGTGTCTGCAAACAGCAAAAATATTTATTTAGATCAATTACAACTGGAAAAGCAATTACATTATCTTGGTGTGCAAGACCATGGAGAAATCTTTTTGAGGTTAGTTAAAGAGGCATCCACTTTGCTTTGCCAAACAAAATATAGGAAGTAAGAGATTTGGCTCACGGATATCAAGAGTGGCCTTAAGACTGACTTGAGAATCATAAAGCTTTTATCCAATGGATTATCCCATAATGCACAAAAAAAGAAACCAATAAAACTGCACAGTAGTATACCTGTAAAAGTTGTGATTCATTGTTATTTAGATATTCAATAATACCTGTATATTTACTAGAGTATGAAATTTCTGCAGCAAATAATGTAAGAGCATGGGTTTTTTTATAAAAAATAAAAATCAAACCAAAACCCCACACCTGTTTGGAAACTAAATGAGGTATTGTTCAGTGTAGAAAATGGGTTTTCCACTGTTTTAGCGATAAACTGAGAGATGGCTTTTAATCCTATGAAAAAGATGTAGTCCCATTGTATTTAACATTTTTTTAAAAAGAATGAAATCTGACATTTGTGAACTGCATTGAGTTTTCTCTGATTGTTCCCTGCCTTTACTAAATAAGTTTAAAATGTTGTTACCTTGAAAATTACCATCTCCACTTCAAATGGAAACTCCAGGAATGATCCACATAGTATTACAAGGCACTTATATGACAATAGGATGAATCCTACAGATAGGCAAGATTTCTCTTTGTCAGAAGCCTTTATATAATAAAAGAAATTACTGTTATGAAAAAAGGACATGGAAAAGGATAAAGGGCTAGAAAGAATGGAGAGGTGAAAACAAGCCATTAAAAAGAAGGGTATTGTTTGAATCCAAAGATTGAAGATTCTTTTCAGAATAGAATTAGTTGGGAACTTATTGCTCTGCTACTTCACACAATATCTGCTGAGACCTGTTGATGCAGCAAATGAGATTGTTGTATCACAAGGCTATCTTCTGTTGACACATGATTTTCTGAGGTGGATTTGCTGATCTTTACCTGAACAAAGTGATTTTATTTAGAATTTTGAAAGTGAATTCAAAGCCTGGTATAGGATGATCTCTCTAATTTCCTGTTTTACCTTGAACTCTCCCAAAGAACTAGTATACATGCAGCGTTACAAGGAACAAGCAGATGCGTTCTCCTGCAGTAACTCGTCCTAGAAAATGGAGCAGCAGTGCCAATATCAGCTGACACTGGAAAAGGATAAATGTCTCTCCCTTTCTACTTTTAATGGTTTTTCAATCAGTGTCCAGCCAAACTGAGGAGTTCTTCAGGTGAAAGGGCCAAGAAGACAGAAAGGAGATCTGACATGTGATAGAATTGTCTGGCTAGGAACAAAAGCCCCTGTCTTTGTTTCCCCCACAAGTTTTATAAATTTCTCTTGTTTCACTGTTCATTAAGCTTTCGGTATCCATGTAATATGTGTGTATATAAACATGTTTTATTTTCTTCTCGAAATATATGAAGGTAAATGATTTTCTGACTATGAATACTGTAGTTTTCTGCTGTTGTATTAACAGCTTATATACGTACACACTAACTTTGCTCGCTGTGAAGGTGGAGTTTACAAGAGGAGATCTTAATATTAAAATGTTTGAAATTCAGTGAAACAGAGCTCTTCCATGAAACTTAGGTGGAATGACAAGGCATGTATCATCATAGGAAATTAATTACTGTATCTCTAGCTCAAGGAACAATTTGTGTCCTTAAAACCGGCTTGAAGCTTGATAGAGTTGCTGACCAGAAGACACAAAACCAGAGCTGATGCAATAAAGTTTCTTTCAAACTCTCCAATCTATCCCATCTATCATCTGTTTTTTCTATTCTCTTGTTAAAAGATTAGGAGGTAGACAGATGTTTTACACATCTGGGTTTAAAGGCATGGGTTATTACCCATGATCAATGGTTAAAACCTTCTTGGGTCTTGGAATTATTTCTCTGAGATATATTATCTTTTATAACAATAGGACATTGTGAAGGAAATATCTGTTCAGAAAGTAAAATAAGAGAGTACAGAGTCACCTTCACAGCAGCTGCATATAGTAACTTGTACAGTTAAATTGTCTTAGAATTGGGACAAGCATCTTTTAGTTTATTTGCATATTAATTCAAACTTCTTGTCATATTGTCTCTAAAATAACAGTAGCACAGTGCAGGTTATAACAGTTCTAGGACCTGGAGTGTTCATTTTTTATTATTTGGTGTGTGCACTTTTATCAAATAACTTAAAAGAACACAAAAAATATTTCTTTTTTTTACCTGTGACTAAACTGGATACAATGAGTGGCAGGACCAGCATTTGCAGCATTCTCATGAGCAGTTCTCCTGGAAATGAAAAGTACTTGACTTCCCGATAGCTCATCTTGTATGATCGGAGAGAAAATCCAAGGATTACACCTGAAGAGAGCGAAAAGACACCATGACTTACTCTTCCTAAGTAGTAGTAACATCTGAACATGCATATCTATATAGTACTTCCTTATCTGATTGTAACAAGCAGTTTTTATTATTCCCCAGATTGCACTCCTGATTTGCTCTCTCAAACATCGGCTATTACAATGAGTAGTCCTACTAAAGCCATTACATTCATTTTCACTGTAACAGATTCAGATGGGTTTGTGCTGCTCCTTTTTTAAATCTGTACTAAAATAAAAGGAACGTCTTGAGCACTGATGAAAAGGAAACAGGCTCTGCTGCTGCAGCCAAGTGCTTTAAATTACAGGATTTTGAGTCTAATTATATATGCAAGACGTATACATACTAGCTACCTGACTTCAGAAGACTTGTCCATGCCTGTTTACTCTGTGAAGCCTGATCCTGTAGATATGCCTCAGACTGAATGAGATGACCAGGACAGCAAACTTATTTCAGAATCCCTGTGTGATTAGATCCTTACAGAGCAAAACTGCATCAGGAGGTACGTAGCTTTACACATGCCTACCCTCAGAAACACAGGCACTTGCAGAGAAGCAGCTAATCAGGGTTGGAAGGTCTACTGGATGACTAATTGGTGGGTTTCAATGCCTGAGGGAGTGGAGTAAAGGAGTGCCTGGGTCCATTTATCTTGCTGGGAAGAGATAAATGGTGCTTGAGATATATTTACAAATGGAAGCCACAGAGAGGCTGACATGTGGCAATGTAAATTTCTCAGCTAGAACTTTGTAGATTTTGTTCTGTACTTGTCACCAACTCCTTTATTCCTTATTTGATATATTATTTGGTTAATTGACAGAACTAGTTACAATTTACTGAATGTTAAATGGTTTGGTGCCCATCTAATGTAGGTTGTCTATACCCAGCCAGGCAATACATGGCTTTATCTGGAACACCTTAACCATAGAGGGTGTGAAACTCAGCTATCCCTTATTCCCATATCTGAGTCCATGTTCTTCCCCACTGTCTAGTACTGGCAGTTACACTAATTGTGGCTGTTTGGAAAGTTGGATCAGAGAATCAGTCCTGCTGCAAAAAGGATTTAGTTTACTGGGTTAATTTTCAGCCAGGTCGGTTCCCAGAGGTAATCTGTCTGCATGGCTGCAAAAGTGTGAGTACCCTCACAAGGGAATAGGTGTAAACATGCCTTGAAGAAGAGCTGGCCTGCCACTTTTGGCAGTTAGGCAGACAGGTTTCCTGAAATTTGTCATGAAACTGCCTCCTCAGTGATGTTAGGCAGCAGCGCATTCAAGCTCTCTTCTAGATCATGTTAGAGCTTGGGCATGTCCTGAAAATGCTGTAACATTCAACACTTCTGGAAACTGCTAGTCCCAATACTTAATCACTTTGTGGTTTTGCTTTTTTTTTTTAAAATCCTATTTTAGATTGATACATCCATACAGCAGATAATATCTTCATGTCAAATTTTACTAGCTAAAATACACTGTTATACCTCCTACACTAGCTTATTGCCATCTGCTGATGTAAGAAAACAGCTATAACTCTCACTTTCGTGATCCACGTCTTTTCGATCAAGCTGAGGGACTTCACCAGGTTGGTGTAGTTAAAGGGGTCCAGAAATGTCCTTTGTAGGACAGAAAATTACAATGTTACAGGACAGGAGAAAAGTGATTGGAGTACAGTTGGAACTAAACATGGAGTTCACATTATGGAAGAGGGTGGTGGGACTAGAAGACAGTTGTTTTATTCTTGCTCACACTCTCTAGACTTAGGTAGTCAAAGTACCTTTTGCATCAATGATTTTTTGAGGTGAAAGTAACTCACAAAATGCATAGAAGAGGACCTCTGAATCATTCTTGATTAAAAGAGCTGCCTTAGAGTTTCCCTTCTTTTCAACAAGGTTTTAAATTCCACTGCAGTGTTACTCATTATTTTCTTTTTATATGGGAAACACATTTCTCAGATATAAAGAATCCATCTAGACCCTTTGTTTCTGTACTTAATGAGCACTACATTTTGACAACTGGATAACAAGCAAATAGAGCTAGACCAGTTTCTTGCTTAGGCCACAGTCCTGCAATTAGTTCCACATGAATTAATTGCTGCACTAGTACAAAGCCTCACTGAAGCTGGTAAGGGTTTCTGAGGCTGCTATAAGAACTATTCTATACTATAAGGGCTTGATTATCTGGTCCTCTACTGCCCAAGCAGTACAAAGTGACCTAATAGAGAATCAGGGCCTAAGTAGATGGCCACTTTGAATGAATATTTTTACTAGGGAGAATAAGTTTCTGAAGTTCCATGTAAACCTGTTGAGCCAAAAAATATTGCTTTTCTTGTCCTAAAGTGCTCTGTGCGTAATTACAGGGTTGCCCAGGACTGTGGTTTACAAAAAGAATTTCTGCGATGTGGAAAAAATGTGCCCTGCTAGTGTATTCTGGTGAACTGGGTCAACACTCGATAGTTACTAATTATTCAGCCTTAATCTTAGCACTACTACTAATTTATATGCAGCCATACCTAAGCCATAAGAACCTTTCTCTGACTGAGTTTGCCTGCTTGTAAAATAGGTAGTGAGTAGTTGCTTCACAGATGTTTCTGGAAATTGATTGTGCTCACATAGTGATCTTAGCTGCGCCAGAAGGAAATTAAGCAAATTATTTCCTCGTAGTGTGATAATTAAAACAGGACTGCATGAATTTATCCATCTCTCTTGATTTTAGAATATATGGAGATGAATCTTTATTTTCCGTATTCAGTTTAAATACCTAGACACTGGGTACTAGATCCCGTTGAACAAATTTTTATCAATAATAATTTTGAACTTGAAACAGAAAGGTCAAACTTGGCAAGGTAGCTTTGACTTCTTTGAATTCACTTCTCAGAACCAACATTAACAAGGTTTAAATACTGAGATAAAGCATACAATGATGATGTAAAGATAGACAAAATCACATAGTACCAAAATAAAATTGCGAAATAAGACCTGGCAGGAGGTACTAAACTTTTGGAAGGTGTGCAGTATTTCAACAGTCATCCATGTCTTTCTGTGTGGTAAAAGTCGTAGTGCTTAGCACCCTCCACGGCCAAGACTGAGATGATAAATACTGGAGCTGGCCTTTCTCAGTAAAAGTTTCAAGTTTCTGATTAATTCTGAAAACTGTAATGAAACAAAGCCTTGTGTGAAACAAGCTCCCACAACCTGTTGTACAGGTTTCCGTCTACTCTTTGTAACAGAAAAGAACAAGTAATCAACATGATCAGAGCCTGACTACTCAAAATGGTGCACCATTTCTATACTGCAGGGAAGAGTAGATTTCTTGACAGAATTTGTTTTGGTTTTTTTTCTGGACAAAAATCAGTAATGCTTGTTTAATTTAAGAACCTGAATTCTATACATATGTAAAGTTGTATAACACAACTATATTGCTGAATAGTTTTTGTAGTTCATAATGAAGAAGAAAATCAGATTAGAGTTATAAAAAATTTGTAAAATGTTGTTGTCAGTGATGTAGTCAAATTCATGGAAAACCTGATTTGCAGATAATCCTGGTGACAATCAAAACAACACTTGAACTAAACCATTTTATTGCATTTTTATACCAACATAGATGTTCAACAGAAAAATCAGTCTCTACGAATACAATGAACAGAGGATTTAAAACTTGAAAGGAGCGGGAAGTGAGAATAATTCTGACGGTGAATGGAATGGATTTAAACCACCACATCAGTAAATAAAAAAATAAAGAAAAAATAAACATAACTTCTAGAAAAGGACAGAAGGGGCTTTACACAGATCTATATGCTTACTCAAGAACTTTAGGGAAGCTTAAGTCTGTCCTCCTCCTTGGCCTATTTCGAGGTATTAGATATAAAAATTTAATAGAGATAGAGGATTGCTTTTTTCACTACTTCAAATAATGCATAATTTGAAGAGAATAGTAAAGATCCTAACTGGAATAATGTTTTGAAATGATCAATAGCAGAAGTTTTGTAAAATAAGTAAAGTCTCAGTTTTTAAAATGAATCCTTACAAGCTTCTAATCTCTGTCTTATTTCAGAAACACAAAGGAATGAGATTGTACTATTATTTGGAGTTAATATTTTTCACAATGTCTGTGTTCTGTGCAGTATTTTCATGGAGAAAGTACAAATTCTAGCAGTCTTACTTTTTAATTGATCAAAAATCATTTGAGCATATTTCAAGGAGAAATTACTAGGTCTTATATTTATGAAAATGCAAGAGCTGCATTTTCTATATTATTGCTTGTCAGTTCAAACAGAACACATCAATAAGTTACATACACTTCTGCTTTTTACTAGTAAATCTCAAAACACTGTTAAACGGATCCATATCAATATCCTTTTTCTTTAATGATGAAGTACAGACTTTTTCTTTTCCATCAGGAAATAGAAGACTTCGTAATAACTGGAAAATAATACTTTAAACTAGGTAGGACAGTGCACTAAAGTAACAGCTTCTAATAGTGCTCTTCCAGAAAACTTGTAACCAGCAAGCAAATAACATTTTGTTCTGTAACAGAAATTGGGATAGAGCCAGTAAGGGAATCAGGCTCCTACCAGTTTAATGGGACATTGTATATTTTTGTTAGCTGCACAGCAATTTCATTCTTATGTTCCTGCAGAGCTCTGGAATGAATGCTTTTGTTCTTTGGGTCGTTTGTTTCTGCTTAATTTACCATTTTGTTCTGACACCTTTTCTTCTAACAACCAGTTTCAGATAAGGCTGCAAGTGTATTTACCTGAGACAAACAGGTAAATAACTTCCCTAGTGATAAGAAATACTTCAAGTTGCCGACAAAATCACAGTTGATTTCTTTCCTTGCTTGCTGCAAGAACCACACTCACCAATTCAATTGCATGCTTTTGATTTTGATCTTTTTTTCCCCCTGTTTTATATTGAATCTTTCCCCTCCCTGCCCTCATTCCCCTTGTGTATCATGCAATCTTTCCTTACTTTTTGGTTTTCCTTATATAGGTAGGGAGACACATTCCCTTTGAAACCATTTCATTGAACCTCCATACTAAGTACCTAATCTAAATATTCAATACCTAAATACTGCTGCAGTCTTGTATTTTCTTTTTTTTTTTGTGATTTTTTTCATTACTTTTACTAATTTTATCTTAAATGTTAGCTCTTATTACACTAACTATTGTTTAGAAGCTAACTAGTTCCCTTCTTTTTACTCAATTAATTTAATTTAGAAATGCCACAGAGTTACTGCTCTTAATCATTTGAGAACTACTTCTTGATTTATACAGTCACCAGTGCTGCCTTACTACAGCTCTTTGATGTTTTTTGTCCTAAAGGACCCTCTTTAACGGTCCTTCACACAAAGTATATTTGATGAGGTAATCTAAAAAGCACGTTACAAATCTTCAGTTCAAACAAGGAGAAATGCCCTTGGTTCAGGAGACACAGTTACAGTCCAAGTCCTGTGGCATCATTAGGACTGACCAAGGGTTTAAGCATAATATTAAGGCCTTGTCCGAATGCCTCTTAAACACTGACAGGTTTGGGGCACTGACCACCTCTGTAGGAAGCCTCTTCCAGGGTTTGGCCACCCTCTTGGTAAAGAAATATTTCCTAACGTCCAGCCTAAAGCCGCCCAAGTGCAGCACTGAGCCATTCCCACACGTCCTATCACTGAATACCAGGGAGAAGAGATCAGCACCTTCATCTCAGCTTCCCCTCCTCAGGAAGATGCAGAAAGCAACAAGGTCACCTCTCAGCCTCCTTTTCTCCAAGCTAAACAAGCCCAAAGTCTTTACTTCAGTGCACTACTACTTGTCAGATACTGCATTAGTCTTATCTGGGGGCTGAACTGGGGAGGAGCTATTTCCTGCTGGGTTAGTTTTCTGCCAGGTTAGTTCCCTGGACAGGTTTATTGCTGTGCTAGACGGTGATGGTGCTGGTGTGATGGCAGGGGATGAAAGCAAACATATGGGGCTGGAAATATGCAGGCAGGCACATTGGTAAGAATGGCTTCATCAGCCACAGAAACATACCCTTAAGCAATCTTATCAGTTACTTTTCCTATGACAATCCAGAATTGGAGACAGTAGGTAGCTTAAAATTTCTTTAATTCTGTTCTTCTAAGGCTGAATTTAGAACAAATATTTTCCACATGAACTTGCATCTCTGCTTCATATCTGAAGAAGATCAAGTGTCAATTGGCTTAATAAAATAGGTGTTCCTCTAAAGCTCTCATCTGACACACAGCAAAGAATCTCTTATGTATAGGTGTAATATATTTTTGTGTGATATGTTCCTTCTCTTTCAACTAGATGATGCCAGTGCAGTAGAGAGCTTAAGGACCTGTGCTTCAAGTAGTTCTTAAATTCAAGTGGAATATGAGTCAATTTGGACATAACTACCTCTCTGTTGCTTGAGAGATATCTTGAGGGCAGTCATGGAAGAAGTACATGTACAAGTGCTAGATAGTATCTGGATCCGTAAGATCCCAATGATATGATACATTGTGCTATAGGATGGTTCTAGCAGCAAAGTGGTAACTCACAACTTGTTGACAATTCTGCTGGGAAGAATTAACTACCTGGTTTATCTGTACATAAAATATATTCCTACTTTAGTTAGCATGAACTAATTGTGCACAAATGGACTATCCATGGTAGTTCTGAATGGCACATACTGATTTGTGGCAGGCCTGACACTTTAGGAGTGCTAAAGTTATGGCTCACATACTATAGAGTCTCCTGTGCATGCATACATGCACCCTTGGGCTCTCTGAGACTTCCAGACATCAAGCAATTCAGCTGAAGTTCCTGCCTCAGTTAATCTGTAAAAAACAGAAAACATCAGGGAAAAAAACCCTACAATTCCACCTACACAGAACTCCAGGGCTGTAAAAAAAGACACATCTAGAAAAAAAGCAAATGTATAGTGTAGCAAAAGTTAACACTGATGTCAAAGGTTTGTTCCCTGTATCAGAAGATGTCAGTGTGTTACCTTTGCTCATGGTGCTCTCAGCTATAGTGCTATAGAGCTATAGTGCTGCAGGTACTGTGTGTTAGGAACACCTGCCTCCCAAACTGACTCTGAAGATTTGCTTTGTCGAATGAGAGCTTCTACCTTCACACAAAAAATCACACCAGACTTCTAGTGCCACTGCAGCTCCTCCTCGGATTTTGTGGACAGAAGCCATATGACAGGAATGGGGAGTCTGAAGCTGTGAGGCAGAACTGACATAACTCAGGATGAGTAAAATCACTGGTTTATGAGGTACTGTCTAAACCAGGACACTGCTTATACCAACTCTAAGGCTATAACAACATCGGAGTGCTGTTAAATTTTTTAAAAATCGCTGAAATCTGACCTTTACTACTTCTTTTCTCCAGTGTTACACCCATACTTTTTTCCCTTCCCTCTCTAGTTATTTGGTTCATTTGCCTTTCTTCCCCAATTAGGAGGTAGTTTTCTTTAAGTACATGCCCAAAAGATTGTTCTCTTTTTATTCAACTTCTGCTTCTCTGTTTGCCTTCAAATTCCTTTTTTTAAAAAAAATTTCCCTCTTTTTCTTTGAACTGTTCCTGTATTTATTACCTCTCTGTGGTTTCTCTTTTGTTGTGACTTACAAGACAAGGAATTGCAGGGCATTTCTAGAGGATTTGGGTTGAAGAAGCTTTTTCACTGCCTGCACTGAAGCAGGACATTCTTTGTGGAACAGGGACATTATTCCTCATTTCATCCTCAGATAAAAGACTTAACTGAAAGACAAACTACTCCTAATTTATGTATTGTTACTAGTCTCCAAGATACAGAAAAAATACTTTTGGTGCAAAAAAAAAAAAATCAGGATATAATGAAAATTCAGGAATTCTCTCCTATTATGCATATAAAAAAGAACAGGCGTTCACAATACGTTCCAGATTCTATTTTGTGAAGTATTATTTAGAATGGTGATATTACTCAGTGCTTACAAAATCTGTAACAGATCTTTTTTCATGCCTGGGTTTATTTTGCTGCTTCACCTTCTTAACTAATGTTAATGTTTCTACTCCCATAAAACATAGTTCCCAACAGATAAGAAAGCTGCTCCCTTAAAATTTATATAGTTCCTTTCTTGCCTTTACATTTCTTTCTCTCCTGTTTTTCCTCAGCTGGAAGCCGACACAGTCCTTAACGGCACAGAATTCTGTTTTTCTCTACTAGAGTTTCAGCTGGCCATCTATATTATTTTGTCTTTTTTACAGCATAGTAATACTATAAAATTGCAGTCAATGAGGTTGAGATCCCTTAGAGCCAAGAATTTTGTGCAAACATGCTCAGAAAACAGAACTCTACTCTGAAGAACATCTAGTGTAGATTAATAGAGAGCCTGAGGTCAGACCTTAACAGGTGGGTTTTGGGTTTTTTTATTCCACCTTAGACATACACTACAAAACAGTTCGTAATTGGCTTCGCTTCCTTGAGACTCAGTTTTACATCGTCGTTTGTGGAACATTCAAATTATGCATTCATATCTCTATGGAGCTAGCTCAACTTTTCATTCTGACAAAACCACCTGTTCATTTAACTTGAATGCTGATAGGCTAAATCTGTAACTGAGATGTTTGCCCCTGAGGATTAAGTATTTTGTTGAATCAAGATATGCCTATGCCAGAACTCTTTGGGTCATGGAATATAACTCATGTGGCAGACTTTGTTAAAAGATTTTGAGGAATCTTTTTTTCAGTCTAGTATTTTGCTGACACATGCAAACAACTCAGACAGATGGAAAGTAAGTATTCCCTGTTGTAGAACGCAAGGCTTCTGCCATATCAGGTGTAAGCATTACCAGAATCTTTTATATTTGATTTATCATTCAGTGAACTATTTCGATAAGGAAATGAGGTTCATGACTGAAATTCATGGAATCGTGTTACCATCTTTTTAAAAAGATAGCTAGGATGCTTTTGGTCCCCAGCTGTTCGATTCTGTTACTTGATCCACTTCATCCCTAAAATCCTCAATATGACTGTGAAACTGTTCCTAACTAGAACCTTCCATTTACTTAGTTTAGTGGTCAACAGCCTCTTTCAACACATACATTTCCAAAAGTGCTTTATTTTTGTTGACTAAAAAGAAGTCTTATGACTCACTTCCTGTGAGTCAACTCCTCTGAAAGATATGTTGTAACACAGAGGATTAATTTAGATGTAACCTCCATACAGGTTGTGACAACTCTCTTCTCACTGTCAGGTGTTATTCAGAATGACAGAATTTCCCTATCTTAAAGGTCACAAAAATGGCAAAGGGAAACTGGCACCTGGAACAATATTCAATTACACGGTGAGTACCCAAGTCCAAAATGTGACCTTCAAAGTTCCTGTAGATAAAAAAAACTTAGTTCTTGAAATGTATAAAGTTAATGCACACTTCTTCATCTGTTTTGGAATATCCTTCACTCCTCACTGTTTTGCTTGTGTTTTTCTTAGAATCGCCATGACCTGAGCATCTATTTACCTAATTCCAGGCTAAATCCTGGGGAACTGGAAACTGAATGTGACTGACAAATGCATTCAGAGAATCACCTGGATTTGGGATGACCGGTGTTCCTGTTCTTGCTTGAAGGATTACTTCACAGCCTGGGGCTCCCTCTCAGAGATAAATGTTTTAGCCATTAGTTAAAACTTCATGCTGTGTTTTGCTCTCTTAGTATATGTATTTTTCTTTAGAAGTTTTGCATTTCCTTCTGCCCAATGACACAACTTTGAAAGGAATGGTGGAACTGCACCATTCTGTAACTTGCCTTTTGAAAAGAAAAGAGTAAGCCAGTTCCTCAAGCACTGCTGACACCATTCCCAAGGTGAGGGCTCCTGTGCTTCTGAATCTTGACTGGGTAAAAATACCTGGCATGGTCCTGTCCCACTCAGAAAGGAGTGGGAATAGGAATGCAAACCTGCTGTTTGTTTGTTTGTTTTTCTCCTGGCAAGTTTTATATATTTATATACTTAGCTTTTGGACTTTTTGGACTTTTGAGTCTTCTACCTTTCACTTGTGCACTAGAAAAACACTCATCTCTGAGATTTAGATTCCATATACAATTTCCTTTACTTACGTGTTCGGATTTGAAAGACCAGATTGCCCATCCATGTTTGTTTAATGTATGTATTCCCAAGTAAAAATTATTTTTAAAGACATCAAAAGATATGCAGTAACCTTATTTATCAACTGCCTTTGGTTAGTACTCCCTGAATAATGATTCTACTGTACAAAGGCAATCTTACTCATTTTTAATGTAGCTTTTGTGAATGATAAAACCAAGGCATTTACTAGGTTCAGTTTGAGGGACCAGTTTATACCTGTGTAAATAATCCTTAATACTTAAGGCTCCTATTTTATACACTTTTTTTGAACAAATGAATTTTCAGCTATGCCAAGTTACAGTAAATGGCAAAAACCAAAGCACACACTTTGTAACTGTTGAGCTGATTTCCGTCTGTGATCTTCTATCCATGCCAGTATGAAGTACATAAACATATCAAGTTTCAAGCAAGAAAATGTGTTTCTTCAGTGTGCTGTGAAGAGCAATAAGGTCTCCCTTCAGCCTCCTTTCTTTTCCAGGCTAAACAACCCCGGTTCCCTCACCGCTCCTCATAAGACTTGTGCTCTAGACAACCCTTCACCAGTCTTGTTGCTCTTCTTTGGACATTATCCAGCACCTCAGTGTCTTTCTTGTGGCAAGGAGTTTACTGAGTTGTAATGTGAAACTGAACTAAATACAGAATCTGAAGGTAATACACAGTAAGTTAAAGGAATTGGGAGGATAGACAGAGGATATACACAATTAATATGAATGCATGCATGAATTTATGCAGTTGATTCCAGTACATCTGATTTTTTTAACAAGGCATGAAAAAATAAAAAAAACCAGTACCTCTCAGCTGCTGAACTGGAAGTCGGTGCTACAGTACAACAAATCATCACAATGCTTGCATTTGTATCTTGCTTTTTAAGCAGCCTTATTTACATCCGGAAGAACTAACTTGTTTATCTGTCTTTAATACTGGATTTCTTTGTATAGCTTTTCAAAAGCACTTTATCTGGATTCACCTCAAAAGATAAGCCTTTTATTAAAATATTTTTTCTTTAGTATCACAAAATCCCTGAAAACTTTTAGGTAGTGTGAGAAATTTAAACCACATGAATGAAAGTTTCAGGAATTTATAAACATCTGAACATGCCATCTTCAGCTACAGCTTCATTGTGGCCAGCTCAAAAGCATTCCAGGGCAAATGACAACTCATTGTAGCTTTACAGTAGCTAGGGTGCTAGTAAAGATCTAACTATGTTAAACATTTACTCGGCATACAAATTATTGGCACCTTGCTTATGACTTTTTAGTGCTTTGCAGTCACCAGAGTGACTACAGTGCACACCTACTGAAAAGTGGAAAGGACCAGCAAGCCCTCATACTACTTCATTTGATGCTGAAATGTCCTTTTAATCCCCTTTGAAGCTCAACAGAGTTATTTCTTTTTATAGTCTTTGAGATGACCTGTGTTTCAGTTGTAGCATATCTTTTGATAGTATGGCTGCCATATTCTACTGGCATTCAGGGAATTTTCTTGTAAAATCTCTGAGAAACCATATAAACATCCTAAATTTATGACGTGGTTACTGTCCTGCATTCCACCCAGGACAGCCTTGAAATCTGCTTTGTAAGAAGTAGTTATACCTAAATAAATTTAAATTTAATTTCTAGAAACAATATTGAGAATCTCACCTGCCTTGTTACAAACTGTACAAACAGGGCAGTGAATCTCTAGAGTGTTTTATGATCACTCAGACATACAACTTCTGACCACCACCTTGCAAATCCATTGATTTGACAATATAGAGCAAATAAGAGGATAGTAAGTGTATACTGAGCACACTTTGTATCTTTACTGTGTAAATACAACTGTGATGCACAAAGTAGCCAAGTTTGTTTTTACTCCATGCTGTGTGCAGCAGCCCCACAACCAGTGCTGTTACATTTTAGTACCACCAGAGCGTACGGTAAGAAATTAAGATCATGATAGTGAATTAACAGAATTATATTTTGCAATTAAATGTTAAATTAGCATAATGTTCCTATTTTGCAGTCTGACTTTTATTACTGGCTACTTAATAGCAGAATTAAATTTCTCTGTATTTCTATATTTTTTTCTCCCTTTCGAGCTGGATAGTATCTTTCCAATTTCCAAGTATCACTCTGGGTGTTACAGTATCTATGTTTTTTTTTTCCAAAATTATAACTATTTCTTCATTTCAAAATTGACTCAGGTTTTGCTTAGCAATTTTTTCAGAGTATCAGTTAAGCAGGTTTTACCAGTGAGAAAGCAGTTGTGCTGGGCACGTTCTTTAGGGAGGGATTGGGACAGAGGCAGCCTTTGAGTTTGGCATAAATAAAACTAATTTCTCCTTAGCTGTCCCCGAACTATGCTGATTTGTATAAATCTTAATTTTAGGTCTGGTGTCACATTTCTCTCTCTGTATGTTTGAACTTACTCTCTCACCTGGGACTCTGCCTCCCACAGCTGTTTCTTTGGTGGGGATGGATCCTTGCTTTGTTCTCATACAATTTTACCGAGGCTGCCTTAGGCACCGTTATAGTGTTCACTGTCAGTGTGTAATGAGGTCAGACACCCTTCCCTGGGTATGTCAATCTCAGTCTTCAGTGGACACAGAGGATCTGCCAGCAGCAGGAAAGATTCAACGCCGTCTCTTTTGTGGGCATTATTCTATCTACCTGCGTACTACAGACTTCTACCTCTTAGGACACATTTTAAAGTATTGGTCAGACCAGGAGTCTGTTGAGATAGGAGAATCTGCTATTCTGCACAGCTTTTCACTGTTCAGAGATTTTAGGGTATTTGTGGGATTTTTGCCTTCAGTATTACGAAGGATCATCTGCAGGCTTTTTTTTAGCTCTTGGCTTCTTTCAAGGAGGTAGGGACATTGGCAATGACTTCAGCTCTTCTGTCTTCTTCTTGTACTTTTAACTTTTTTTTTTATATATAAAACGCTGCCAAGTTTTGGAATCTTATATAAGGTGTGCGCCGTTGTGGAACAGCTGTTGTATGGCCCTATCTAACATTCCACATCTCTTGTGAGATTGCCTGCCCTTACAGAAGGCTGAGTTCAATAACACATCCAGTCCACCACTCCCTTTGGTGAACAGGTAGCCAGAAAACAGAACTGAATCCCTCTCTGTCCCCCTGAGTGTCAGAGTGGACAACTGCAGCATGCAATGTTGACAGTATAAAGAGGATTTTAGCTAACAATTTGGAGCTATAATGGCTTCATAACTATGCAGAAACGGCTTTTTATAGTACTTTCTGCACAGCTTCCCTCTACTTCACTGAGCCCCTCAATTAAAACAGTATTTCTCTCTGAGCAGCTTCTCAGGATCTCCGCTCGGCAGCTCTGTGTGTCTTGGTCTTTCCTTCAATACAAGCTTAGAATCCACAGGAGATTCTTTGGCATTTAGGAGTCCTGCCAGAGTAAAGTCTGTACTCCTGTGGCATTTTTGGAAAATGGGAGGTAAGTAGCAGAGAATCAAGACAATCTGCTGAAGGAAGGGTATCTGAAAGGAAGGCATTTTGGGGACAGGATGATGGAGCTAAGTAGCGTGGGAGAGAAGGCACTGCCTGAGATTTTGCCAGTAATTTGGCTAGCAGTTCAAAGTTTGTGAGACTTCCTGCAGATTTTTCATGAGCCACCATGACCCCTAGCCTACCTTAAATTGCTCCTGGTCATTGTGACACTCTGAATTTACCAGTGGTCAGCTTCCCAGTTCTGCCTCACGTAATTATTCTCATGTATTCGCTCTTGCCAAGGTCCACTGCAGAAAAGTAATTTAATATTTCTAGGCATACTGGAAGAATCTGAAAAACTGCATCATAATGCTCTGACCATGCTTTTCTCAAAGTTTCTTAAAGAGCTTGGAATCAGTTTAAATTTCACTAAAACGGCAACAGTAACAATAATTACAATTTACAAGACAGATCCTACCTATGCAGAATATGAAATCAGAAGGATCTTTCACAAGGTTTTTGGGAAGTGGAGAATAGTGCCACGTAATTCACAACATGCATTATGCATCTTCATCATTAGGTTATCAAAGATTATTTGGTTTTGTACTGTAGCAGCTAATTAATTCGGTTTAGAATTCAGTTCGGAATCAGAGTAACAGTATGTCCGGATAAATGGCTGATTTTCTCCTTATCATGTGAATGCCACAAAATCTGTACTCTGCAAAATTATCAGTATGCAAAACAAACAAATGCTTGTTGCAGCTACCCACTTTATAACAAAGTGCATGTTTCCACGGACACAAGCTCAAGTGCTGATTATAAACTACAGTCCTGAAACCAGGCTAAGACGTATGATCCGATGCACTTAACCTCTACCAGCATCAATCCTCGCCAGCAAAGAACTCAGAAATGCTCTATTAAATAGGCTTTTTTATGTCAGTCCCTTGAAAAAAGAGGCTTGAAAGAAATGTTTCTGAAGAAATGCTGCTCTTTTTAAAGCTAAACTTTGATTTTCCTGAGTTTAGTCTTTATGAAAATTGCTGAACTGGCATCCCTAAAACCTGATGTCATCTGTCTGTTTAAATTACAGGGAGCATTAAGCCTTGTTTCTTATAAATGAATCAATGCTGGCCTGAGTATAATTTGGTTTCCACCTACACTCACATCGAAGTATCTCTGATGAGACAGACAGTGGTGCTAATTGGTAGATTAATTTCGCAATATTTATTACTGTCTGCTAGGAAAGGGATCGAGCCTACTACCTAATTTTCCACAGATCACCAGAAAAATGAGAGATTATAACAATTTAGTCCTTGCCAAACTAGACAGATGGAGTTCAACCGCTGAGTGTTTTCCAGACTCTTGGCCAACTCTTCCCTACTGAATATTTCCACAGTGGCAAAAAACCCTCCAAAACCCACAAATCTTTTTATGAGCTACCAAGTGTGAACTTACTGTTCTAATCATATGTACTGTATTATGTACTCTAAAATTATACCACTAATAACAAATGTGAGAAAATTTTGGAGTATTCTGTCATGGCAATGAGAAGACGATTTCCCATATATTACATCTAATATGTCTGTGGGTTCATGAACAGAATTGGAGCAGCTGGCTCATCCTACATTATGCATTTTCATTAGTTCTCTGACTTTTGTTCCAGCCTTACTGGTACTTTTGCCATTGCTGTAGGTGATAGTGGAACTCTGGGCAGATATTTGTCACCAGTCATCTAAAGCCAATTGGAACATGTAGTAACAGTAAAAACACTTGTCCATCCGACATTTCCATTCCGACATTGCCAAATTCATGGAAGTCACACTGGAGCTAGATTACCGTGAAAAAATTGCAAGAATACATTGGTCTTGTGCAGTATAGGCAAGTGACAACCTAGGAATTTTGCATTCCTTTGAGGTTGGACAGTGTTTCAAAACCTAGGTAATTTGTTCTGCGTTTCCTGACCACTGTGGATGAAATGCCTCAATTTTTTACTTCTGATACTGATGGAAGGGTTTTCATTGAACAAATTCTTATGTAGGAATTAAAAGCATTTGTGATCAAATACTGTTGATAAATATGAGAGACTAACATTTCTGTTATAGCAACGAAGTACTTTATTATACCAATTGTCTCTGAGAAAAGATCATCAAATCTTAAATTAATTTAAAATAAACCTGCATGTGTGGTATCAACAAACAATAATGATAAAGCTCTAAAATGCTAGTTCTTAAAAAAGTTGTGGAAACATAGCGCTCATATTTATGTGTAATGGCATTATCAAGGACATTAGGGCCTATGTAGCAGTAGGATATATACCCATATCTGTAAGTGCTAACATTTGTGTTTTCATGAGCAGATTCATAGTTTTATATTTTAAATTGATTAGAAAACAAAAAATGAAAGTAGTACAGTAAAGCCATAATATTCTTGCTCGCACTATAAAGAATGATATATGCCGTCATTTAGAAAATCTGTAGTTAAAGGAAAATTATCAGAAGGTGTCAGGAAAATTTCTTTAAGAAATTGGATGTTTGAGTCAAAAGATTGTCTTTCTAATGTACATTCAAAATGCGTAGCAGTATTTTAAAGGTATTTTTTGGTGCATTCCATATCTAAATGCTGTTTGATGTTCTGGATTCCTCTCCATATACTCCAAAAAGGCATTTAATCAGGTGCTATCTTGGAGTCCTCTGAATAAGTAACATCGCCATTGTTGCAACAATTGTGTCTGAAAGATGCATGTGTAAGATTGTGAGTGATGAGAGAGCATAAACTCTTACTTGGTTTGATTGTTTTGCATTTATCAAGGGAAAACTGAAAAGACTGAGGCCCTAATATATACTTTTACTCAGAAATGTAATTTCAATTCAGTCATTGAAATGAAATTCACATTCATTCATTGACTTCTGTGTATCATTGTGAGATGCTATTTTTTGATAGATTAGGTAGAAGGAAGTTACATCCTGAGCATTTTGCTGCAGCTGGCTTTGGTAAAAAATTATTTAATTGAAAACATTCAATTGTTATTGTATCTGATTCCTTAAGAGGAAAATCTGTACAACAGCTCATTTTTTTTCACCAAAATTCTCCTTAGGAATACTAGAATAATTAAAATAGCTCTCCTGTAAACTTCAACACGCAACTCTCAGAGCCAAAACTCTCCAAACTAGAACATTCTTATCAGCGCAGAAGAATCTGGGATCTCATTTGTAATGCAAATTGCCCAGGCAAACTGTCATTGTCAAATGCACTGGAGAACAGAATATTCCTGTTGAAAAGATTACTCACCAAGAATCACAGCAACAACGGTGAAGAGCACAAAGGCATTCCTCAATAAATAACTTTTAACATCATCCTTTGTTATGCTCTGCACTTTTTTTTTGGCCAAAAGTGTGCGTTTCCGGACTCCTTGCTGAATGCGTTCCATCCTACTTCCAGGTTTTGGATCGTCTCCGTTACCTTTAGTCATCTATCTTGCTGAAAGTTTTCTCTTATAATTAACTTTTGTCAATATCCCTTCAGAAAAGCGGAAGAGTCTTTTCCGTGGGAGGTACTGGAGAAACCTGCAAGACAAGAAATATCAAATATTGCAGTGAGATTTTAGAGGAATGATTAGCTGTATGTATACATGGAAGCAAATATTCTTCATTTCAGTAAAACATAGTATTTGTAATATATAAGTTGTTGATCGCAGTTTTTGATACGTATCCTCAGTGACTGTTAACTCCTTAAAAGGATTATACAGACTATTCAGATTACGTATCCTGTGCCTTCACAAATAAATCTGAATTGCTGTCATGCTGTAAAACCTAGGAGGAACTTTTGGTTTTGCGATTTCTGGTGATATACCAACGTAAAATCAGTGCAGTTTGTAGAAGCGCAAGGTGCTATGTAAAGCTTAAACATATCTGTCAGGCTTGCTTTTAATTTGTTTAGCAGACTCATGGTATCTGAAAAAAAATCTAGCTCACCTTCACATAAACCGCTGGAGAGAAATATTTTACTTGAAAGGATACGTTTAAAATGTTCTGCATTTCAGAATGTTTTTAAATGGTTGAATGTGTTGGATGAATTTCTCCTTTTCACATGGCAAAACGCAGCAGGAACAGTTTATTTATCCCTCAACCATTATTTAGAAGATATGCCTTTGACAGTTTTATGTTGATAACATTCATCTTTGAAGTGTATAAGCTATTCAGATTACATCTGTAAAACGTCAGAAGTTATATCCCACTTTGCTTGCTGCTTTGGACTCTAATATTAAAGTTCACATTGCAAAGTAATGCTTAGCTTGGCCTCACAGCAATTGTGGGGATGTAATCTGATTTTAAGAAATAGGACACTAAATCAACCTTAAAATGTTTTAATATTAGAAGTGTTTCATTAGGACATTATTTTTCATTTTAAAATTAATAGCTTGAGGGCCTGCACAAAGGTGTTTTCCAGACTTAGTTAATACAGGCGTGGTTTTATGAAAAATCTAGAAATTAATAAATGGATGGCGTTAATTGCTTCCACTGAAAACTCTGTCCGTTTATACACAGACTAAAACTAATATCTTACTTTTAATAAGTCGAGTGCCTAAATAAAATTTTTTAAGGAAGCATTTAGAATATAAATACATGAGATTTTCAAACAGTATGTTTTAGAGGAAATACCATGTTGCAACAAATTTATTTTGATAGGATTCGATGTCTTCTTCTACCATATGTTTCAAGATTGGCGCTTCAGTGCAATATCCTCTTGGAATTTTAACAGAATGCTATATGCTTTGTTTCTTTAGAGAGTGGAAACAGAACGAGACTGAGCTAGGTACTTAAATCAGTCAGTGTTCAAGTTTAGACATGACTGCTGTGTGTGAGCAGGATTTTTTCAGAACAATTAATTTTAGTATTTTTGAAGGGGGAAAAAGATTCATTGGCGGTGCCTTTTTTGTTTCCGAGACAATTAATACAGCGAATCTGCCCTTTACAACTTACATTAAGATCAAGAAAGAACGTGGGTACAGCCAAAAGGCTCGTTGCACTAAGTAACACACAAAGGCAGAGAGTGAAAAATTGAGACTTTGTACTCAAAACCCCACCAAAGGAAGCAATCGGCTCACCTTTTCAGGTCTTCAGGGCTCTAAGAAGACGGTGGTGGCAGGTAAGGCAGGGGTTTCCCAGCAAACACAACAGAGCTGCAGAGCTGAGCGGGTGGGAGGCAGAGAAAACTGACAATCTGCATGTGCTCTGGAGTGCAGCTACTTACTATCACTGGAACTTAAGGAAAGGGGAGGAGACTGTTAGCCCGACTCTGCAAAAAAATAAAAACACATCAGAGGAGAGGGGAAAGCTGGGCTTCTGGAATATTGATTAGTCTTGGCACAGTGAAAGCAGGGTCATTTTCTTTGTTTTTCCTTTTAGACCACTTTCACGCTTTGTCAGTTCAGCTTCGTTAGAAATACAGAATCAGAAGCCAGGAAGAATGGAAGGATCGCACACAACGCACACACACACAGAGCAGGGGAGGCTGGAGCGCTTCTTCGTCGTCAGATGTGCCAGGCTGGAGATTCGGAAAGTCTAAGCATAATTATGTAACACCATTCCTGTGCTTCTTTAAAATAAGTGTTAAAGTCTGTGAGCATGCTAGTTTGCTCTGAAAAGAGACATGATGTCAGGCTGCCATGTGTTTTCTACTTCTTAAAGACAGTTATTTGTGATCTGTTCTTCCCAGGGTGGGGAACCAGACATATCTTTCAGAAGCAACTGGAGCATTATCAAGAGTAGAGAAAAAACATAATCAGCTATCTTCTTTTCTTTTTTTTTTGCATGTTTCTTGTAGATATTCAGAACACAAGATGGGACTTGCCTCTTGTGTAGCAATTTAAACTCACTGGTACTAAGCCCTATTCAGCCTATTTCAATAGCATGGAATGAATGATGAAGGGAAAAGCATAAAATATCCACTTCTGAGAAACAAGTGGCCTTCAGGTTTTTTAGCATTTAAAAGTTTTCTACTAATGAAAAGATACTAGCAGAGAAGAGGCAGGGGAATTTCCAACACCTTCTTTCACTTTTTAGAGGAACACACTTTCAGTTTAGATGTAGGTAAAATGAGTTTAAAATACTCAGTAATTAAATTTCAGTGCATCATTCATGAGATTTTTAAATGTACTTCTTTATAAGGTGAATGCTGTAAATGTAAATTTATATAAATTTATACTAAACATATAATTTAAGAAGTTTTTTATAGATTATGTGGCTTTGAATGTTTTGGGGGAGGGAGGGTTTTGGTGGTTTTTTTTTCCTTTTTTTTCCTGGAAAATCATTTTAAGTGTGCAGAAATAATCTTATGTACCTAGACACACAAGAAAATAGTTATGTACACATAAAAGAGCAGTGTTATTTGCATAGTAATGGCTTTGCTAAAGTGTTTTCTAATTTAGAAGGGCTTCAGTTAGTGGTTTATAATGTAGAGAAAAATAACAATCTAATTCCAACTTACTCATGATTAAGGTAGGTTTGAGATTGGAGTACCATGGAATCATGATCTTAGGTACCTAACTAAAAGCAAGTAAGCATCTAAATCAACTTACTAATTGAATAAAAACGCATGAAAAAATATTGACAACTTGTGTCACAAAGATAGAAACACATGCTGTATTTTACTGTAGCTTGCGGCTTGAATATCTATCTCATTTTTCTGTGTGCAGTTTTTAAATACTTTCACCATTTTGCCTGGAGATGGGAACTGACCTCTTAACCAACCTTTGGCATTTAGTGATCTGCTTGTTTGATCTTCCTTTTGGAGCATGGCATGCTTTCTGTGAAACCTCCCAGATAAGAACTTCATTCTGCTCTCTCTTCCTATGAATGTTACAGTTGCCTTAATGGAACAGGGGTCAGGCCCCAAATAAGGTGATCCAAAAGTATGTCATCATTTAATGCTTTCATTAATAATGGAGGGTATGAGAAATGAGGATAATTCTACGAGAGAATTAGCTATTCAGTAAGACAAAATTGAAATAGGCAATAAGGAGTCATACCGTATAGCTTAACTTCAGCTCTAAGTCAGCAACAGGGCAATATCCATTGCACAGTGCTTAGAAAAATGTGTTCAAAATTTTCTGATTTTTTTCCCCTCCTTCATTTTCTGACTTCTATTTCTTGTATTGATTTTAACTTTTGACAGTGAAATAAGGAAACTGCATTATACAAAGAGCATTAGCCTTTATATTATAATAAACATGTATTTTAGATATCCCTGAATAGCAATAAATGAGTCACAGTTCATAGTACAGTGTCACCTTGCAATACCCGAAATTACAGTGCACTGGCATTTCCTTTTACATGTATCATAGATTTGTCAGTTAGTATACAGTACTTAACACTGAGACTAGGACAAATTTAAAATGTTACCAGTTAAGTGCTTCTATCTGTAATTTCCAATAGTATTCGTAGTTTCTAGCAAGAGCACCTTAAAATAGAAAACTTACAGATTGGATCAGCCAAGACTAAGAATATACAAGAGCTTTGGTATGTTTTGTGGAGTAACACAGAGCAGCAGTCCCAAGTGTTACTGCCAAATTTACATTGGCAAAATAATTTCTAAATGCTTCAGTTGTTTTGTTTTCCTTTTTTTCCATAAGAATCTACAAGGAATGATATAAGGCCTTGATGATCCTGTCTGTGTTGTCACATTAGCTCAGCCCTCTAATTTGTGCTTTGGGTTTCAGTTTCAGCCCTTTGACAACACACCAGGTGCCTTGCAAAGCATGGAAATGCAAGTGTAGGGTAAGGACCAGCTTTAGCTCGAACCTCATCCTCACAGGATTCAGCCAGCTTGTATCACATGTTGTGGTAAACTCCAGCTCTGTTTGGTTGTTGCTAACAAAATCAGTCAAAAACTGTACTTTGCATGTCGGTAAAATATCTGAGTGCCTTTGTAAAATAAGTAAAGGTATTAGAGTGGAAGCTGCTGTTCAGACATAAAGTATTGTTATTTTCAGCTGACAAGAGCTATCAAACAAAAACCCAGGGATGTCAGCTGTAGCAAATGCACGAAGTGGAAATGAAGCAATATATTGTACAACCGTTTTGTTTTCCAGATACTAATAAACCTAAAATAAGAGTGCATGGATCCCAGCTGTAATTGGCTTTTTAATGTTTAAAGTAACCAGTCTACACATTAATAAATCAGCACTATAAATTAATACTGGCTGAATCTTTGAAGTTTTGGAGTTTTAGGTAGAAGCTCAGAGAAGTGTTGTTGAAACCATAATGGCAAAATTGGAATAAAATTATTAATAAATAATATGTTAAGAAAGGGTATGTTGGCAAGTCCCCAGTTTTCAATTAAGTAAGTTGAACAAAATAAGAATAAATATGTCTCCATTGCAAGCTCCAATCCGCTACAGAACTGTTAATTACCATTATACTGTGTTGTACCAATGCAGAAACTGAGTCTCTAAGAGGTCAAGTTTAATCCATACAAGTTAGCAAACAGTTGACAGAGCTAAGGCATGGCCTTAGTCTCCTGAGTATTTCCACGGGATCATGGCATATTAGTTTTCCTGAGATACTTTGTTTGCTCTTGCTTTTTTGAGCGTGCAAATGTCAGTATAAGAAAATAAGGTTTGATATTTGTTTATTTTCAAATCTGTTGATCAGAGTGGGATTTGACAAATGCCTCAGTTTTGGCCAGTCAAATGTGAAAAAGAGTTTTTTTCATAAAGATCTGATGCAATGAAAATTATCACATTGCTTTATTGAAGACAGTAGGAAGAGATAGTGTGCTGTAGTTTACATACTTGCACATGCTCTACAGCACATCAAAAAGATACAGGCTGTGTTCTGTCAGTACATACATAGAGATGCGGAAAAAGATCTATAGATCTGTAGTTGGTGTTGAGGATGTGACATCTGCAGTGTATGCGCTGCAGGAGGATTACTTTGGATTAGTTGTAACCTTGTTTTGTGGCCCAAACACCTGTTAGTGCTTGGACTCTATGATCTGGGTTTGTTTCTTCTAAAGGAATTCAGTTCACACCTTCTAAGAGCACTCCATGATATGAATGAAAGCATGTTGCTCTTGGTCACTTTCAGTAGGAAACTTCTATTGGTTATGCCAAATGTGAGTTTATCTTTGACACACTGCAAAAAAATGTTCTGTTGATAGCAAAGGTTAAATTATTACTGCAAAATTCTGCTGTTCCACCAAAGGAATATTTCAAAAGCAAAGCATTTTCCCTGAGATGAGGCAGAATGTTTAGTAGTAATGGCCAATCTAATCAGCAGGTTTTTTAGTGATCTCTTTCTGCATTTCTATTTAGTGTCCTGTTAGAGTCTTAACAGTGCTCACGGAAGCCAGACAACAAATACCCTTGGTCACTTTTTCCTATATTTTTAGGTCTCATGCCATGAGAGTGATCATGATTTTATGCTTTTGAGCTCTGTCAGTTGTCAGTCGGAAGTTGTACAACAAAAACGTGGCATTCTTTTTCTGCTCTGTGAAAATTCCCAGCAGAGAAACACGAACCTCTAGTATCTCCATTCAGCATCATGGGCTGTCTGGGCCTTTACACGTACTGTATGTCTGACTGCAGCTGAATAGACAACCTTGTTTCCTTTCAACACAAGGAGTCAGATCACCCACTCACTCTTGGGAGAAGGGGGAAGGGAAAAGACCAGCAGAGGATGTGGCTCATGAACTTTTCCCCCTGACTGTCTTATCAACAATATGAATGTCTGTGTGTACAATGGAGCAATTCTCACCACAGAACAGGCAAGGTTGTCTAGGAAGGATGGGAGATAGGATGGGATTGTGTCATTGTAAGAAATCTAATGGGATCCAATCGGTAGCTGATAGCGTTTCAGATCCAAATTGCTGTATAGTGTGGCTTCACTGGCTTTCCCACAGCTAGGGCAACCACTTAAATGGGTGCCAAGGGACAGACAGGTTCATCTGAAAAGTTAATGCACCATTGTGGCTAGTTACAAAACAGTGTGGCATTGGAACCAGAAACCTGCTACTCAATCTCTCTGTCTCCCAGGTCCCTCTCTGTTTCCTCTTCCTGATTTCTTTTTTTTTTTTTTTAAATAAACCTTCTCTCTGATCAGCTGTAAAGTTCAGTATCTTGTGAATCAACTGAACTACTGAGAGTCCCCTGGGGAAGCTCTGGCTGGAAGCACAACTGTCACAGGTACTCTAAATCCCTGCTGGTTATGGTAGCAAAAGAGCCATGATCCCGCATAGGTCCTATTTTGGGTTAGTAGCACCATTGGTAGGTGTCCCACTGAACTGAGCTGTTTTCTGTTTTTATTCCCTACCAGACTGGTTGCTGAAGAAGTCCATTTCTTGGATCCTGTGATGCTCTTTCTACTGGATGTTCTTCACAGAGGGTATAGGTTTATCACTAAGGTGTGTGCCAGCCAACAGGTGGGATCTCAGGTTCCTTTTTCCTTTTTTCATACCTTTATTTTCTCGACATGATCACCTTAAAGAAAGCAAGGGCAGAGAGATGAGAAACAAAACTAAAAAGAAATACTAATTTCTGAATTAGAATCTGCAATTATCTGCGTGAAACACATTTCAAATAAAACTTTGCTTTTCATTTGACATCTTTGTCAGTAATTTTTTAAAGAAACAATGGTTTATCAGCTGTTTAATAAGTCATAGTGTGTTGTTAGCATAGCAAGTAAGATAAATACAAAGGAAACAACTCTTTTGTATGAAGTTCATTTCAGAAAACTCATTTATTTGGAGCAGTACGCTAACGTGACTTTTTAAATACACATTTACTACTATGGAATCATAATTACTGCAATCAAGACACATAAAAATCTTTTGTAAAAATAATTATAATTTAAAAGCACACAGCTCAAAGTTGCTGTTATAATAACGACTATAATAGCAACTGTTTAGCATTTGGACATTTTTTTGGCAGGAGGGCTTTGCATTGTTTATTGTGAGAAAGAAACAGGCTCTGAGAAAACATGCAAATTTTCAGCAAGGAAAAAAAGCAGCGTCAGGTTTGGAAAAGAGGCTGGCAGAAACTCTTCTTTGCTTCTGCCTTTCTAGTCCACCTAGACCTAGACGATTTAAAGTCACGAAGTTCTCCTGGATGATCTCTAATATTCCATGGAAGATCTCAAAATGTCCCTGTTTCATAGAATCCCTGGCACCCAGACACTCAGGCTGTGTGGTGATCAGCATTTATTTTCTTGCTGTGTTTTTCATTCTGAAATTCCATTCTCTGTTGGGATCCAGGGCCCACAGAACTCATTGGTAATTTGTGATTTACTTAAAAAAGGAAAAGGCTTTTACAATTTATTACTCATTGTTCTTCTTGAAATGTGATCAAACGCCTGACATCTGATCTATAGAAAAATTAGGCATTAGATAGCAGGCTGAATAAGTATGTTTCAAAGAAAAGACGACATATCACTGGTGTAATTTATTAGCTCAGTTTATCCTGTTCCGAAGGACTAGGTTCTTCACTCAGTGTCTGAAAGGATATGAATATTCCTGTTTTACAAAAGAAATTCGAAAATTGTGACTAAAATTAATTAAAATCAAGAAACAGATATGTGTTGCATCCACATTTAAAAATATTTTCTGTAACACCACAAGGGATTGATATACTGTACATTGTTTTTATTTAGATTTATTTGGTATGAAAGCTCTTCTGACATACAGTATAAATGCATCTGTGAAAGGAACACAGACAGTAGTCTTTTCAATCAGACTAGAAATTGTTAAAAGAAATATCAAATCAAAAGTAAATAAAATATTTCAGCCATTTACAGATTGACTTTGCCATATATATCAGGTTTACTTTTGAATGCAGCCACTTACTCCATCCTTTCTGCTCTCTTCTGAAATTGTGTCCCCTTCTTCTCTTTTACTTGGTAGAGCAACTACCCCTTCCGTGTTTTCAAGGTTCATCACTCCCCTTTCTCCCATTACTTCCATTAAGTCTATTTCCCTTCTTACTCCTTAGCCCACCTCTACTTTTGCTTGATCCAGAGAAAAATGATTAAGGACAGGTCTTGTTTTCATTTGAATTAGTGAATCCAAGTTTTGAGGGAAACTGTTTGGTTCTTAGACACCTTTTCAAAACTATCCCTTATTGAATACTCCTTCTGTGTGTAGTCTGTAACACTCATTTTCTCTTTATTCTCTTTTCCCTTCAGGCTCTCCCGTCCTTCTATCTCCTTCTTCTGTGTCCTTTTTCACCTTTAGATTTTCCCTGTGTTCTGCTTATACCAACTGTTGGCTGGGTTGGGGAAGGGGACTGAGGGCATTAATCATACTGGCGTGTGTCAATGGAGAAGTTTGTACCACAAGTGTGTGGCTGGGAGTGTCTTCATCGATCAGCGCCTATGCACTTACACAGCAGCATGCTGAGGACTGGTTAGTTAGAAATCTTTCCTCCTTCAACTAAACAATGGTAGAGGGCATGAACAGTGGAACAGATTTCTATTCTCAACTGCAAAGATGTCAGCTTTTCCAAATAGGGATGTCTCTTCCGCCTACAGACTGCATGCAAAAAGGAAATGATTTTAATTAATTTGTTAAACCAAAGGGAATGTCAAGCCAACAATCAGATACCTTTCAAAACAAGGGGGAAATAAGACACGATACATTTGAAGTGCTGCTTTATATAAGCCTTTCAAATGGCTCCAAAAAGTGTCTGTATTTCTTCCAGTTATGTCTACCACCTAGTGTTAACTTCAAAATGGTGATGTATTGAGTGCTTTACTTAGCTACTCTGTGAATGGCTCCCATTCACTAGAAGTCCCAGCTCACTCCATATGCAGGCAAAACTCCCAGTGAAGACAATGGGAGTCCAGGTCTCCTGACTCACATTTTGCTCAGGCAAAAACCCCATTGTCCAGTGACTGCTTTGCTTGATGAGCATTGATTCACAAGTGCTGAATAGAAACCCAGTCAGCTGTGCTTTGATATAAATTTCCTGATGATTCATTAATTCTGTAAAATCACTATCAAATTCTTTGCTGAATTAGCCAGGAATTTTGTTTCAGCCTAAACATTAAAACCACATCACTTATGAGAAGATGTCATCTTGGGAAAAGCATCCCTAAAGCAGTATTTTCTCTGAGATCTGAATACTTCTTGAAGAGTATTTGCTATTCTTGAATTCCTCTAAGCTGGGAGAATGAAAGCATTTAATTCTTTGATTGGGTTTCTGGTAGGTTGTTAAAGAGAGAATTCCAGTGATTCAGTGATTCAAAATAGGAGAATAAAATAAGAGATGAATGAAATGAGAGATCACATTCAGTTGCTTTTGTTACGCTGTATTCAAATAGCTTAAACCAAGATATGCAAATTTTGTTTAATGACAAACTAGTTAAGTGTTGGTTCAGTAACAAATGCAACTCAGAGTTCCTGGTTGTACACAAAATGTAGTTAGAAAACTTGAACTCTCATTTGAACTGTAGGAACAATATCTTACTTTCACTTACCTATGTGGAGACTATGAAAATCGAATATGCTTTGCCTCAGATCAATTTTTTTTATTTTGTATTTCACTCATTTTATTCGTGATATCTGAACAGCTTAATTTCTTCTTTTTCCTCTGATAGCTAAAGGTTCTCTAAATGCAGTGCAAAAGAAGCATACAATGCTGCTAATTTCATTTCTCACTAATTCCACTGCCATGAATGCTTGTGTAATCTGTGTGTATTTAATGTTTATTCTAATGCAGACTTTTTGAGGAGAGCTTTTTTCCCCGTATTTGCAATGTACTACAAAATTATACTTTAAATAGATATGAAGTATAACCCTTAATGTAATTCCTTGGTATTAACAGAAAATCCAGGAAAAATCTGTGACACCAAGTCCCGTCTTCCACAGATAACTCAGTGCTCTATAAGATGTGAGGGCAGGGATCCAAAAAGTGCAGCTGCTTACCACAGAACTTCTCTTGGATTACATTAAAAATTTAGATCATAGAATCATAGAACTGTCAGGGTTGGAAGGGACCTTAAAGATCACCTACTTTCAACCCCCACTGGGGCAGGGATATCCCCCACTAGACCAGGTTGCCCAGAGCCCCATGGAGCCTGACCTTAAAAACTTCCAGGAATGGGGCTTCCATCCCCTCTCTGGGCAACTTGTGCCAGTGTCTCACGTCCCTCATGGTGAAGAACTTCCTCCTAATGTCCGATGTGAACCAATTCATCTCCAGCTTCAATCCATTCCCTCTAGTCCTGTCACTACCTGATGTTAGGTATGACAGCAGAGTATTAAGAGTCACAATGCACATTGTTTGTGTATCAGATGAATGTATTAGCAGACAATTTATCAAATAAGAGTCTTTAGATAACCCTGGAAGGGCATTTCACCTAGTATTCTGGGATGGAGATCAGCTAGGTATTGGATTTCCATCACCAGTCAAGATTTTGCGTTCATTGGGCTTCTGGTTCTTCGCTTCTCCCCACTAGGTATCCTCTTGTATAAGGTCATTTTTGGACATAACATTCGTACAAAACATTGAAACACTTTTCATCCTTCCAGTGAAGGTTCTCTGTTGATGGTTGTTTTCCTCACAGAGTTTTTACCTAAGGGCTTCTTGAGGTGTTTTTTTTGTTTCTACAGATGTAACCTCTTCCTGGCCAACTATAATGTCAGCTGTTACGGTTATACAGGGTAATCACAGGCCTTCTTCCCATCCCAAATACTGGCGTCCTCAAGTTTCCTCAAGTAAACGTCACAAAACTAATGTCCATAAAAGTCAAAATTTCCATACAATCTTGAAAGGTAAATATAAACACAGTTTATTTATTTTTCTTCTGTGTCAAATTGTTTCCTGAGCTATTTTCCTCTGAAATCTCATTAGTAAATGTAAAAGGACCTGTAACATCTCTTTTCATAAGTTATTTCTTTTTTCATTGTGCTTATGTGATTAAGGAAGCTGTCTGAAGAGATCTTTTATCTTCCTTTTGATTTTTGATTTTTTAAAAAATGTATTACTAAGCTGCTTTCTTGAGGGAAATTTCAGCTCTGGACTTCTGAGCACTGTTAGAATAATTGACAGTTCTATTCATTTTCTGAGTGCTTTGGATAAGAGCCCTGAAGAAGGGACATACTCAGTTCCTCCAGAAAGACATCACTACATGACAATAGCCTCTCCCAGTCTCAAGATCTTAGAGCTATTCTCTTCATTCTGGTAGTTTTAACATAGTACAATATAACAGGGTTTTCAGAGTCCTCATACATTGCTGCCATCTGAAGTCCCAGCACCCAGTCTGCGCAGCAGTCTTTAAGCAGCAAGATAATTTCCATTGCAACATATCTCTCTCCTTCAATAAGAACTTCGGTTCTTATTCAGCAGAACAGATCTACAAAGAAAACTGGTTTTAGAGCATGCTGTATTTGTTTGGTTTCCCTGACATGCTTGTGCTCTCTGAAAAGAAACATATACACATATATAAAACTTGTTTGTATGTAAGAGTACAATTGTATGTATTATATGTATAAAATAGAACCCTAGTGTTCATTTTGAAAATATTATTTGTAATAGACTACAAATGTTATTGTATATTGTGGTACATCAGAGTATAGGAAAATGAATATAATTATAATCCACAGTGAAATTTTCTATAAAATTGGTACATTTTGATGTAGTAGATCCTTCCTGAACACAGGGTAATATTAAGTAGGTTTTAATTCTCATAGTATACAGAAGTAAATATTATTATCACAGAAAGATTCCACTGTGAGAAATTGTTACGGATTTTTTTGGTTGCTATTTTGTGAAGTAGAACCATAAAAGTGCTATGAAACTCATAGTGAACTGTGTGTTTCTTGGTATTTTGGTTTTTTTCCATATTTGAGCCTTGGAGCATGTTACTGCAGTTAGAGTTTAATAAAATAATGACTTTTAGAATAACTACTAATACGATGTAATGACTTTAGAGTAACTACTAAAAAAGTAAACCAATGCAAAATTTCTGCATAAGCAGAGATGGCACTAATATAAGTCAGCGTCTTTGACTATGTTGAAAGATAGGTGTTTTGAAAAGGTGTCACTGTGGAAGATCTTGTGAAACTTGTGTTTAGTAGCAGATTTTTATCTTGTTTAGAAGATATTCTTAAATCTGAGATAACATGTCAAGATATCTACCAATTGTTTCGGTTATTTCTTTAAAAAGATCTTTAAAAAAGACCATTACTCTCATGAATATTCTGTAGGTGGCCGTCTGATCACACATTACTTGCTAAAAACAGTTCACAGAAGAGAATACTTTTCTGATATCTGTGTTTGCCTTTTATGAACCTGCAAAACTTGCAATTTTGTATTGAGCTTTAAGTGGCTTCTGAATGTATCCTTGGCTGATGAGTGAGATGACTGTAATATAACCTGGGCTACAAAGTCACCTACAAATTGTTTAGGAAATTTCTTATTTCAGAAATCCTTCTTGCTTTGTTACTTGAACTAAACCACAGAAGCATCAGAGCCAGTAAGAATAAAAGACAGGAGAGTGCAGCAAGGAGAAGAAAGGTGGGCAAGGTTGAGGGAAGAGCACCCTTTGGAATAGCTGTGGTCTTTGATGGTCTTATCCATCTTATGAATTTAACTGGCACAGGATATGCAAATATTTCCAGGGAAGTAAAGGAATATGTTTAAGCATATGTTGTGTTTACTCACAGTCACGGCACTGTTTTCCCATTTTTTATTCATTGTTTATTTCTGTATCAGTCCTTGACTACAATGCTAAATACTTTTATGTCAAAGACAGTCATAAGAGTTCTCAGATGCTGTTCATGTAATTTTTGAAATGCCTTTTAGAGTAACTTCATTCCAAAACCAGCTTTGGTGTCATGCATAAAGCAAATTCAATTTATCTTTCAGAAAGCTGTAAATAGTTGATTATATGTATGTCTATTCATTTGTTATTTAATATCCTTAGCTACTACAGGCTTTTATCACTTGTACTGAAGCTACAACGTTTGTAAATGCCAAGTGCTGATTTTTTTTTTTCTTTTTTTGGTCACGGACAAGGTATTATCTGTGTTTTCTATGATAATAATAGAAAACTCCAATGTCATCGCATTTGGTTTTAAAAAAGATGGTAAATGAAGGAATAGTCAGATTGTCCTTTATGAGCCAACAGGAGCTGCAGCCCAAAGCAATGGCTGGGGTGGAAGAGCAGATGACAACCTAGGTCAAACGGGCTGGCTGCAGGGCTGATGGGATGGGTAGTTGGTGTGTGTGTTTGCCAGGAGCAGAGAGCAAGAGAAAGCACAAGCAGCAGTGGTGAGCACAGTCCCGTTAGGGAGCTGACAGTCCATCAGTAGTCACTGAAAATGTGTACTTTTCTGAACTTGGAAATGACCTGTTAGCTCATGTATTTAACAGTGAAACAGGATCACATTTTTGAAAATAGAAAAGCACCTGGCTATTGTCTTGCTAGTCAGCAATCTGCTTCTGCTCCAGAAGCTGGCAAAACACTGAGGGATCTACACCTTTACTTGTTCTTCTTTGCAATTATCAACAGAAATACTCAGTGAAATCTGGATGCTGCCATAGAGTGAAAACTCTGTGATTTTTAACCTAGGCCTGAATATTGAAATTATATGGGTTAATCTAAAAACTATTCTTCTCATGCTAAGGTCTTGGACGTCTTTAACACTCTGGACAGGAATGTGAGGTCTACAACAGGGCAGAGAAAGTAGACACGGTTTTACTTGGAATTAATGAGAGCAGCCAGACCTGAGTAGCTTTTATCCTGCCTACTTTGCTACCCTACCTAATATCCTTTTCTTACTGAATTTGGTCACAAACAGCCTAGTATTTCCTAAACAAATAAGAAAACTAAGCCTCCTCCTTACCGATAACGTTTTCTTCTTTTCTAACAATGCATGTCAAATAATTCCATGCGGTTTTTTCTATACTCATATATTTGAATAACGGTCTTGCAGACAGTAGAACAGTAACTTCCTTCTTCCTATAGGTGCTCTTCCATTTTCTCCTTGTAAATTCTACTGAGATTAAAACAAGAATGTCATTTAGAAAGTTTAATATTTAATATTGAAATACTTTTTCCATAGGTAGTCTGAGAAAACTTTTGAGGATACTGTTTCAAAAAGCTGCAACACGCTTTTAAATCTGACATTCTTCTGAGTTCAGAAAAGCTTCCAAACCTCCCATTTACAACATGTTATTCCATCACTGATTATATTACACACATATGAAACTTGAGGGAAAAATCTCTCAGCTATGTTTTTGCAACCTCATCGATATCATTCTGCCTCTCCTCTTTATTCCTGCCTCTCCCTTTTGTTCACAAATGTGATAATGAGTGAAATCTTCTTAGTATGAATGTACAATGACTTTGTATAGTTAAAGTGGTTTTGTTTTCCTATTCTTCATTGTTTTCTTGATAAATCTGCACTTTGATCTTGAAGCTGCCTTACCCCTGGCACAGCTCTCGTTCCCGTGGCGCCTGTGGATTCTTTGTGAATGAAAAGTAGAGTCGCCAAGCACAGGAGAATGTGAGAGCTGTGATTCACATGAAGTATAGAAATTTGCTGATTTGTTGTCAGAAAAACATGCAGTCTCTGGGCAAACTCAGAATAAAAAATTACCTTTCACATAGCTCACTAGAGCTATGAATTCCTTTTCAGGGCTACTGTGAAGAAATTTTATTTAGAACTTAGATGAAATTTAAGGAATAAGAGAAAGAGTGAAATTGCATTGAAAAAATTACCCTTTATTTCCTGTGGCTATGATATCTTCTATCAAAATCTAAAAATGAAACAATCAAAACAACTGCAGAAAACTATTTCTTTTCCTCAGACCTGTTTCAGTTTAAAAGTTTGGATTAAATTACAACTGTAAAAAGAGAAAATTTAAGTGATAAATTTTTTTTCCACAGATGGTTTATGTGAAATTCTATTCCTACAGTATGCACCTTTCCCATAACCTGCTCAATGGCAGTGAGCTGGTGACTGAGGAGGCTGGGAGAACTGTTGTCCCTGAACACTGCATTACAAGAATACCCTTTGGATGCACTTCAGTAGCTGACAGTGATTTCGGATACACCAAAGCGAGAAAATGAAAACTGAAAAGGCAGCAAGAAAAAAAAATAGACATTTTAAAACTAGACTTCTTCATGCAGTATCTTTTTCTACTTGAAACATATTCTCATGAGCTGATGTGGATTTAAAAATGCCTAATTTGGAAGGAGCCTGGCAGTGGAACTTGTGCAGAGATCTTTTTATTCAGAGCATATGCACTGGAGTAATAAATAAATAAGGCGTGTACCGCTGGCATGATACAGTCTTGCTGCTTCTTATTTTTCATTCCATATTTGTCTTACAAAGATTGATATGTTGGCACAGTGAGAATCTTATGTTTGCCTTATAGCCATATACACTTCCGTGTGATACAGGCAGCCACACTGGGAGCTCCCTGGTACTCTGCCAAAAAACCTCAACCCTCCGATCAAAACCAGTAATTATTTCAGAGAGAAGAGGTAATTCAGTCTCTGTGCTTGGGTCTGGCATGATGTGAAATTTAGAATGCACCATTTGCATTTGCATGTTAATTTTGTAACTCCATATGGAGAGTGGATTCAAAATGCTCACAGGGATTCATGTTCTATGTACTTACCACTTTGGCTACAGTATTTGCAATTTTTGCATGTTCAAAAATTCATATTTGAATGTGTGTATTGGGCAGTTTGATTTCTGACTACTGGGCCAGCTTACACCAGGCTGTGTGCAACCACAGGGCTATGTGCAGTAAATTGTGTGCACAGAAATTGTAAGGTATGCATTCATTGTGCTTAGGATGACATACAAGGAGAATAAGGACAAGGAGTCTTTTTAAAAGAAGAAGAAACGTATGTTCATTTCACAGAATCTCAAAATCATAAAATCATTATGGTTGGAAAAGACCTCTGAGATCACCAGGTCCAACCGTCAACTCAGCACTGTCATGACCACTAAAACACGACCCAAAGTGCCATATCTGCGTGTTTTTTGAACACCTCCAGGGATTTGTATATGGATTTAATGTCTGATGACGAATGTAGAAGAGCCTCAGAAGCCCAAAGTCTTGTAGGGATGACCTGAAAATGGAGGGAGATCAAAGCATCTGTTAGAATCCAGAGAGCGTAAAGGTTCCCAGGGAGGGTTGGGCCTTTTGTGTCCTCTAAGCACAGAAAAGAGACAGATTGTGCCCTAAAGGGGTTTCTGCCTGAAGACACAGAGTAAGGGTAGGTTGTACCAAACACACCAGTTTGCTGGGGAATTGACACTTCTGTCAGAGTTGAATGGAATGCACTCTGTTTCTTTTGCTTTTCTTCCAAGTCTGGAGACTGGGAAGGAAGTAGCATTAAAAGGAACACACAGATGTGAAACAGCCACAAAATATTTATAGCTGGAAGTTTGCCAGGAGCTTGAGGCCTGACAGAGGGATTTGGTGGAAGATAAAGTAACTTCCATTTATTTATTGAAATTTGAAGTGGAAGGTTTTCCAAACCACAGTATCATGATAGAAGGAATTTTAATTGTGCTTAGGATTTTGATGATAAAAGGCAAAAATAAGAGAATGCAAGATTCATATAACAACAGGTATTATTTATGATGTCATGACTTTGTGTATTTTATTTACTTCAAATTAGTCTAGACCCATGCTGCTTTGAATTATTACTTTTCATTTAGGAACTACACATACATGTTTGGCTGAAATGTTTTAGGAAATGTTTGGAGAGATGCTCTGGTGGCAGGACGGAAAGTGCAATAAACACTGCAAGGGATGCACCCGTGAGTAGCCAGGGATGAACAGGTGAGGTAGCTGTTCGAGCTGGCAGAGCTGCAGCCAGAAAGGACACATGCCCTATGTGTGCCCTAAAATACTCATCTTCCACTGCTGTATGAGGAGGTATCTCCAGTGGAATGTGCCAGGCCAGCAGAGAACGTGAGGAAAAAGCAATAGCAAAAGAGCAGAGCAGTCTCGTACCCTGCCCACCAGTACGAATGACATAATTCAGCTCAGATGTAAATTGATCTTGTCTGTACGTCTTCCAGCAGGGTTCAACATCTTCATGAAGTCCTGCTAACTAAAAAGCTGAGAGGATCTGGCTGGTATTTGTACTGTCCGAGAATTTAAGATCATGTGGCTATACTTCCGGGTTTCAAAATGAATCCATTTTCTGGATTCTGCTATGTAAACAAGTAGAATAACGAAACACACCCCCCTCCTCGCTGTTTTGTGGAGTCACATATTTCAGATTGAGTTTACTAATGGCTGTGCAAGAGACTCAGCAGGGTTGGAGACAATGCAGTGATAATAATTTTTTTAAATTCTCTGGAATTTTGATGTCTTTTTTTTTTTGTATGGAAAATCTGTGCGACTTTTTATACTGTCTTTCATTTTAGTAGTAAAGTTAATCTAATTTCCTTCTGGTTTCTCCTATGCAATCGCAGTAACTTTTGCATGACTGTTTACTGCAGTGACTAGCAAATGTAGACTGCCCTCATATTTGTTAGATACAGTTGAGTGTCTCAATTCTTTCTATTTTCACACTGCCATGACTTTTGGACAGCTGCAGAGCAATTTTTTGTTCCATTCATAGGTTTGCATAGCATCTTCAGCTGCATTAGCCTCCAGGGGTGACTGTAAAATGCTTATATATGGCAATCAAGCGACAGGGCATGCACAAACCTCAATAACAAAGTCCACTGACCTTTCTGGACAGAGCATCTTTGATCATTTTATCTTCATTTTCTCAACAGCTCTTTTTCTCTGTGTTGTTTTTTCTTGGCTCTTCTCTTGGCAGAGCTGCTGCTTCTCTCTGGCTACTGGGTATAGCCTTATTTTATTTATTCTTCCCTTTAACTTTTGTAGAGCAGCCAGATACATGGGGATGGGCGTTATGTAACAAATACAATAAATAAATAAAGCCCTATTTGCAACGTTCTTGCTGTCCACGGTGAAAGCTGTGGTCATGGAGAAAGGAGTCCATTACACAAAAATGCCCTGTTTGATCCTGTTGGGGCAAATGGCTAAAAAATAGGAGGGGTAGTTTGAACATGAAGTTTTAAAGCTGGAAAGTGAAATTAATAGAAAATCATCTGAATTAGGGACAACTGCTAGACTTGTTGGATGTTTTTCTTAAAAAGTGAAATGGAAACCTAAAATGTCCCTTTAGGTCAATCAAGTCACTGGATTTAGAATTAAATTCTTAAGCCTTCCAAATTTAAAATGGTTGAAACTCAGGTTGCTGCTGGCACTGTCCACTAAGAAGCAGTGCCAGCACCCCAGTGTACTGCAAGAAAATGATTATGCAGAGCCAAAAGACTGATCAAAGATTCACGCACTGCAAGCAGTCACTGAGTTTATTTGAAGCACTAGGATAGATTTCATAGCGTTTAGAACTTTAAAAGGGTTTTAAAGAGGAGGTCAGCAGGGTCTGTTTTTGCAGTAGGCTCTAGAGCTTGAGAAGAGGCCTTTGCTAGTGTTACCAGACTTTCTAGATGCTTGTAAAGACCTACCTTCTCTGCAATAATTCTCTTGTTCTTTCCTCTACCTTTCCCTGTTTTACCCCTTCATTAGACCCACTTCTTTTCTTCTCATACCATTACTCCTCCTTGCAGCTTCTCATTACATCCTTCCCCTTGAGCCATTTCTTCCCACTGCACTCTTCAGTCACTGGATCAAATACCATTTGTATTATTTTTCCCTTAGGGGCTAAGGAGTAAGTTGCTGTCTTGAATGGAGAATGTCTGCTAAACTGGGCAGAAAAGTATAAGAGATGCATAACTGTTTTGTTTGAAATTTGAATAAGAAAGGCCTGATGATACACTTAAGCATGCCAGCAAAACAATACCTTTGTCTTTACTGGCCTTGTAACTTAGTGCATATGTATCTTCTCCTCTGTTAGCAGTAATGTAGTTTTACAGATTTGTTAGTGTGCCCTTGCAGAAGGCCAAACACATCAATGAGATGACTTTTAGAGTGTAACAGGTGGATCAGAGGAACTTGTTTTTCACCTCTAGTTGGGACTAGTGATACCTCAGTCAGACAACTGGATGAAGTCTTGGACTCCCCAGTACAAAAAGACAACTGAACACACTGGAGCAAATCCAGCAGCCAGCTTTGACGCTGGTCATGGGGCTGGAGCATATGACGTATGAGGAGAGAACTGGGATTGTTCTGCCTTTAAAAGGAAGACAAAGGGGAGCAGATATTACTGCTGTCTTCAAATATTTCAAATACAGGAGGATGTAGAGAAGATTAATGTGGACTCTTCTTAGAGGTACACAGTAGAAGGACAAGAGAGCAGTGGGCACAAGGGGGAACAAGGGAAGTTATGACACTCCAAGTGAGTGAGGGTTTTTCCACAATGGTGATAGACTTTGGAACACGGGACCAGAGAATTTTTAGTCTCTCCATCAGTGGAGATATTCAAAATCCAACTGGACAAGGCACTGAGCAGCAAGGCCTTAAATCACACAAATCTATTGACCTTTTGCACTGCATCACTGTAGTGAAGGCATTGCCCTTAAAGACATAGTAGGGTGTAATTTGGGCAGCAGCGTACTACAGATAAAGACTGGAAGCCAGCTCAAAAGAGTAACAGGGATCAAAATTCCCTTGATCTATTGAATTAATTTATATTTTACTGAAGCGAATGCCATGTTACTTAAAGTTGGCTGGAGATACACGTTGCCATAAAACAGACTCAATGTGTCCTTCCATTCTCTCGCTCTTGAATTCCAGCAGGGCACACTGAGGCATCAAGGTGTAGCCCACAGGTGATGTATTTGTGCTCATAATTTAAGCACAGATTCTGTCTATGACAGCTCCCTGGGAGTCCTACATTTCACCACTAATATTTGCCATATAGTATTCAACATCCTGAAAATTCCCTGGCTTACTTAAAAAAATAAACCTTGCTCATGTTTCAGCCTTAGTGTATTCTGGTTTTAGTGTAATCCTCTAAGACATACTTGGGGCAAGTTTAAAGCAGTGAGTAAATGGGGAAGTCACTGTGTGCTTGCCCTGCTCTTTGATGTTTGTTTTGTTCTTAGACTCTTTCTGAAGGATCCTGGTTTTGGCCACTACTGGAAACAAAATACTGCTCTAGAGGGATGTTCAGTCTGACCCAGCACAGGCTGTGTTATGTTCTAACAATGAATTGCAATTAGAGGAGGGGATGATTTTTCAGCTGTCTTGTGAAAAACAGAGGAAAGTATGTAATACCTGAAATATCTATATACGGTTTTGTGTCTCTGTTTCCTTATTGATTTATGGATTTCGGAAAACATCCTTTCAGTCTTAAATATTCACACTCACCCTTTGCTTTAGGCATTTTCCTTAGATTATAGTTTTTCTCTTGTTATTTACACATATGTCCTTCTACCATCAACTGCTAAAGCAGTCTAAAAATTTTCTTTTTTTTTCCAGTGGCATGTGTCAGGGATTAGGGATGGACCAGTCATTGATGAAGGAGGCCAAACCCACATGATTCCTCAGCTTTATACTGAATATGATGTCCTGTCTATTCCTCCCCTTCAATCCTCCTTCAATCTTTTACTTCCTTGTGACCACTCTCACTACCCGGCACCCCCGGCGTGGCACACAAGAGCCAGCAGTGGCCTTGGTCACTGTAGGAATAAGTATCAGCAAGAGCCTTTCTGCACCCCAGTGCCAGGCAGTAACTGTGAACATCAGGTGTTATCACTGCCAGTAGCACACACTGTCTGCAAAAACATGCTGCTGACTTCAGAAAGTGCAGCCTCTTAGAAGAGACTGAACTGGAAAGTAAAAATCACTAAACAGAATGGGTTCTGCTTAGCTCAAACAAGGACAGCCTGTCTCTTGTTCTCAAACTCTCAAGATTTCAGTTTTTAAAACTTTTAGGAACATCTCGGTTCTTTGCTTTGTTCTCGTATGTTAGACACATCTATCAGATCAAAACTATTAAATGCTAACAAGTTTTTTGGTTGATCGGTAACTTCTTCTGACATGTTAGGTGGCTGAGTCCTTTTCAGGCATTTGTGGATGAAGGCACATGTAATTCATAAATATCAGAATTAAGTTTGCATAATTCATTGAAATTAAATTAAAAAATTTGTACAGAGACAGATCTATATATGTACAAAATTGATGCTCTGCACAGATCAAATTTAAAGAGGATTTAATTAGAGAAGTTTCATAACTGTATTTCCCTTTTGGTTCCTGGAGAATATTAGTTCTTTAGGAGAGGCGTTTAGATTTTTGTTCTTCTGTAAACTTCTATTTTATCATGCAACAGCTTAGGAAATGTCTGATCTTGTGTGTAAAAGAGGCTAGGAAATTAGTCACGCCAGCTGCAGGAATAATTTAGTGTTAAGGTATCCTAATACAGTGGTCTAGAAGGAATTCAAATTACTGGGGCAAATTTGGAGAAGATAAGAATGACATAATTTACACCTACTTCCGTGCTGCATAAACCCTCAGGACAAATTCTTCCCTTCACTCAGAATTTCCATCTGAAGACAAATATTAGCTTCATTGTCTCTACTGCAGAGTGCACATTTTTTTCTTTTCCCTTTCTGAGGACATTGGGATGTCTTTCTGTGGGTTACAGGTGGCCTCAGGTGAAAGCTGGATAGCTGACACTGCAGTTGGAATGCAGAGGATGTCAAGTTTAGACAGGTAAAAAGTTTTGGCTTAAAACATTTGATATTGCAGATTTTGTTTGTCACAAACATAAGCTACACAAATTATCCTTTGTGTGCCTAAATTTTACTTCTGATTTTGCAAAGATGGGGACCAAGAAGGAAATAGATTTAAAGATGTTTCACTAGTCCTCACCAACATTGTTAAATCTACAATTCTTTTCCTGCAATCACAGTTAGAAATGCAAAAAAATAAAACTGGGCTTATTTAATATTTGAAATGTATTCCTACTCTGCTGCTTCTTCTGAAGGGGTAAAATGAGAAATCATGGAAGCTGTGGCTTTGGTATCTGCATAACCTCATTAAAGCATTAGCAATGATGACACACTATAGTTTTACTTACACATAAATGGTTTCAGTTGAGGGATGTGTGTGAAAACGCAGGAAATGTCATTACTACAACTCAATTACTTGAACTCATGTTCTCACTGAAGTTTAGAGAATCTTGAACAAATATTTATTTTCTTGGTTTTCCCGTGGTCTGAAGTTTTCCTCTGGCAACAGGAAAACCACGTTCTTTTATTTTGCATTTGTTAGCATCTGGATGTCTATAAAGATTCCTAACAAGAAGTAGGCAATGGACTGAATGCCTTAAAAACTGGAGAAACATTTTTAGAGCTAACTAATATTGCATATCAAGTTGCAAAGCTGCATGGAAGTGAAAAAGAGATGCTCTTTTATATTCACTATTCAGGGGTTTTGTAACCAAACTAAAGCAAAAGCCCAAAGAACAGGAAGGTAAGTTCATAGCTGTACTGCGTGGAGTGGACATTATCCAAAAAAATCTGGTTAAATGCATCCCTTCTCGTCTTGGGACACACTGCACACAGAGGGATATTGAACATGACTAACACTCTCTAATTCAAGGAAAACGCTCATATCACTAGACTGCCATGTCAAAGGTAGAATTACCAGTCCTTACTTACATTCTTTTACATTGTTAGGAGGAAACAACATCTGTGTGCCAGTACTCAAATGCATGACTTTGCCTTTTGCTGCTAACAGCTGCAGTGATCTAACATCTATGTCACACAATTCCGATGGCTCTAGCATTTAGTTCAGCCTTTCTCCACTTTGTCACCCCCATGTCCTGCCCTCGCCTTGCCTCTCTGACCCACATCGCACCCCTTGGTGCTCTACATCGTATCTGAGTGGATGCGGATGCGGTGGTGAGATCAGATGGGAATGCAGCTTTTTCCTGCCCATAATGTTGGTTTATGAGACAGATAACTCAATTGTCAAAGAAGAACCATTGCTAATCATGGATTCAAGCAATCATAGAATGCATTGGGTTGAAAGGGATATTTAGAGGTTGTCTAGTCCAACTTCCCAGCAATGAGCAGGGACATCTTCAACTAGATCTGGGTAAGGAGTGAAAACATCTCAACGAGGCCCAGCAGGAGAGCTGCTCTGCCTGTCAGCAGTATCCAGCTATTAGATGTAGCATTAGCTGTATCATTATACTAGATTCTTAAGCTGCAGACCTTTTATTTCTTTAGGACTTTGCTCAAGCTGCTGCCCAAAGTCCGAGTTGAATTCTAGCCAAGAATGAATTCTAGCCATTAAGAATGAATTCTAGCCAAGCTAAACGGTTGACCGTTTTTGGGGACTGATGGGGCTGAGAATTAGCTTTGTGGAAACAATAACAAACAACACATAACAAACAATCAATAACAAAATCGTAAGTTTTCAGCTCAGTTACCTCCTTGATCTGGAAGTGATTCTCCAGGAAAATGCCTAAGTGCCAGCAGTAGCGTGTCCAAGGGCTCTGAGCTCTGAACTGAAGTTTTACAACTGCAGCTTTCAGACAGGTAAGGGACAGTATTCCAGATCACTTTTTTCCTTGGCATTTCCTGCCACCTGCATTAGGTATTGCCTCCTCCTTACACGTGCTGCTGTCTGGATATATTAACTCCCTCCCATTCACTATATAGAGAATTTGTCAGCACCTCGGATTTTAACGTTTAGGCACTGAAGCGTTGATCATCTCAATATCAAACTCATTTTTTGGATCTCACTCAGTGAAGGAGATTAGAGGACAGATCAAGAAAGATTACAGAAAGTATTACAAAGCTTTAGTGACTTATTCTGTTTGGAGGCAGGATGTGGAGAAAAAGAGTGAAATATTTCTGTGTTGTTACTTTTGTCTGTAAAGAAGTTTGGGTAATTTTATCATGCCAGCTCAGTCCTGACATCACTTAAAGATGTTTTTTTCAGAGCAGATGTTTTTCCTGAAATAAGTCTATGGTTTGGAACAGTGCTAACTGATACCAGTGTGTGGTATCATTTGAAATAGCAGTTCTGAGAAGAAAAAAACCTGTCATTTCTTCATTTTTTGTTTGTCAGATTAAAAACCCCTGCTGTTTTTGCACCCAAGAGAGATCACACATTGCCACCTCTCTGGGACAGACTTGCAGAGTTTAGGTACTTTCCCGGCTGTCACACTGATGTCAAAGAACCTCTAGTCTACTCACCTTAAGATCTCCCTTTCAGGTATTAGAGCCTCCAGACTTGTCCATGCAGGTAGCTGAATTATCCTGTTACCTCCTGGACAATTAAGATTTTCACTGAGATACTGGATGCTCTCAGAAGGGTCCTGCCTTCCAGTTTTTAAAGCTCGTGAGAATGTGATGCCCTGTACTCAAGCTCTCTTCTTACTCAGACTTAATCAGCACCCTTCCCTTAGGTTTTCTGTGAACTTAAAAAGATGTTGACCCTTTTGGGGAGGGTTTACCACTTCTACATAATGTATAAAAAACATAAAGCCAGCAGTGGCTATTTAGGTTCAAAAGTCTTGTATCTAAGCAATAGACACACAGCCTGCTAATGTTGTAATCAAATTTAAGTTTCAAGGAGCTAATGAATAACTAATTATCATTTTAATCAATCACCATTTTAATTAAAATAGTTAATTGACTTATATTAGCATAAAGAATATAAAACCTTAAAATCTTACTTATGCTAAGTAATAGTATGTAGGCCTTGGCTAGAAGTAGAGCTGTTACAAGTTGTGAAACGGACAGGGAATATTTTTTGTTTGTTTCCAGAGTGTTTTATGTTTGTTTCCCCTTTCTCCCTGGAGGTGTTTTGTGCCTGCTTCCCTCCCTACCTCCCTACCTTCCTGGAATGTTCTGTACTTACCTCCCTACCTTTCTATCTTGTGTTTTGTGGTAGTAACATAGAAACACGATAGAAACAAGAAATACTATCGCACCTTAATTTGTATATCAGGAGTTGTAATCAATAGAATAACCAATGATCATATCGATATAAGAATATTACTAAGGGCTAAACCGATCATTGTAAATGTCAAAATTAATAGCGGGCATAGTATGCATGTTTATGTTAAAATATTATAATTTTGTAAAAGAGTGTATAAATAGATTGAATTTTTGTTGATGCATTCGAAGCATTGGGTGATTTCCAAGCTTCCCAGCGCTGCAATAAAGAAGTGCCTGCTTATCTACATGTAGATAAGTTCTGTCGTTTTTGCTACCTTCCCTTTGAAAATCGCAACACTAAGAACTATCCATTTTTTACTGAGAATAGTCTTTTTCACCCTGTGATCTGGAGTTCGATTTGAAACTTAAGGTTTAAATTGAAACTTCGAACATTTATAATTATGGCCATGCTGATAGCTCTTTATTATGTGAACAAAAATAACATATACAGGCTGTTTTAAACCTTCTGAGATGGAACACAGGAGTGATGAACTGTTCCTGTAATTGTGTTCCATGATGTTTAACCATGATGTCTCTGAATACAGCATTTCTTAACTCTAAGGTATTGCATTTAAGTCACGTTTGCCATGGCTAGGAGCTTGGATAAAGCAGCATTGTGGCTTTGCTGTTGACTGCAGTTCATTACACTGTGTGCACTCAGCCAAGTGTCTGATACTTTAGTCTCTGTGTCTTCCCTCTCCAAAATGCTTCCCCAGCTCACTGCAGTGTTATTAAAAGAGTTTTTGAAATTGAATACACTAACAATTGTCTGATACTTATTTACTTACATGATCCGTGCAACTCGTAGAAACAGTAAAAATGGCTGACTTTAAGGTCTAACACTTTTTTTCTTTTTCCGTCAGTAATATACTGGGAATTGAAAAGAGCTCTGCTCAAGCTGAAGACTTAAGCATATGGAGTAAGTTTGGGTAGTACTACACTTTCTGCTAGTTTTTTTCTCCATAATCAATCCAGTGCCTTAAATCACTGAATGAGAAAGGGGAATGGAATTAGGTCCTGCAGCAAGTGAGCTGAAGATAAAAAAAAAAAGTTTTATCTTCCTGCAATGTAGTGTAAGATATGTTTTTTCCCTTCCCTTGCCTTCCCTTGCCTTGCCTTCCTTTCATTATCTCTTTGTAACAGTTACCATAGCAGTCATCATTGCCATAGTAATTGTAAACAAATTATTTATGTGACCAGGCATCAGAAGTGGTAGAGTACATAAACAGTAGCCCTGTGGGCAGCTCCTGTCACTACCGGAGAGTGAAGTTTTTTGAAAAAAAAAGTAGTCACCGTCCTTAAATGGCATATGAAAATGAAAAGGGTTTCTCTGGGGTGTTGTGCTTAACGGGATTCCGTTACAGGTGATGGATCTCACTTTATGGCAGTACAGTCAAAACTGCAGTCATTATACAAAAAAATCACACTTCCTGTGATTGTGTTTTTCTGGAATTACTGTTCATGCCTGTTTATAATGTAGAAGTACACAGGGAAAAATAATAGTTATTAGAATCTCCTTCATGGTTTTGCTCATCATTTCTACTGTGTGACAGGGCAGGCCCATATGCTTCCAGAAATGATTTTTCCATTTTTCTCTCTTCCTAGGAATTCTGAAGTTCACATCCAGAAGTTGCAATTTTTGTTAGTGCAAAAAACAACTAAAAACCTGTAGCATTTTCTTGGTTATTTAGCTGCATTTCAATACATGGAACTGTATTTTAAAAGGAACAAGAATTCATCATAGTATGCCAGGAACAAAATCTACCACTCTCAGAATTAAGCTCTATTTATAAAAGGGAAGCTGACCTTATCTTTCCCACTAATCGAATGTTAACATCAAGTTCTAGTGCTTCATGTGGAGGTTGATTTTGTCCCATTTTTTTTCTTGCTGCTGAAATTAAAATATTACATACAAAATTATTAAAGAAATCAATTATAAGGCTGTCATTGTAGGGAAATTTGCAGAATACGGTGAAGGAATTACAATTGAAAGAGTCAGGACATTAATGGGAACTATGCTCTGCTTTGCTAGTGCAAATGTTTTTTTAAAAAAATCTGGAATATTTAAACAAGGACAAAGCTTTTCACATGTCTTATTCTACCTGAGAGACTTTTAGAACCTTAATAAAACTAATTTTGAAATCAATATTTCAAGAAAAATCAGGTTTTAGAAAGAGAAAGTGCAAGGGCAAACCAATTCAAATTTAGTAGAGTGAAATAGATACAGTTCTATAAAAATAATTTCAAAATAAGTGAACACAAAGTAACAAAGCATAACACTTAACCTGTTTTATCCAACTTTGTCAGCTGGTCCAATAAAGATCACCTTCTTCTTCCCCTACCCTTTCCTTACCTGCTTTTGAATCTATTTATTTGCATGGTTTCAAGGCCTCCTACAAGAATATAAAATTCAATAAAATTTTTCCTTCAGAAAGATGCCCCAAACCCACATATGTGACTTACTTATACTTAATATAACATATAAAAATGTAATCTCTGACTACCTGGGTAACTAGTAGGCAGTAAGTTACTGATTTTATGCTGCTGGAGGACACAAATTCTGCTAACACCTGTCAGTGTTAATCTCTGAAATGTCAGGGTAGCAAGGATATCCCCATCCTGCCGTCAGTATTTGTTGTAATTCAGAGCACATATGGAAGTTGCATACCTGTCTCATTTTCCTCTTTAATTCCGTCTATCTTTTATGATTTTTCAGTCATGTTTAGAAGCTGCAGGCAACCCAGCATCATTGGCTGAATTCCTGCAGTAATTTTATATAATATGTGTCGATTTGCCATCGGAAGCTTCAGGCAGTAAGTCGCTGTGCTCTCTTTAGGTTTGCTTCCACCCTTTAGTAGCACAGTCTACTAGTAAACCAGATGGGAAGTGCTGTGTTTCTGCAAAGCCTAGCATGAAGCAATATCATAAAATATGCAGCAGATAATATAGTGAAGGCGGGTTTTGATATCTGTCCCGAAGTAGTGTTTACTTTGATAGGCACATGAAATATATTTTTGCTTTATTTATCAGAAAGTTTCTGTTAAAAAAAAAGGCAGTAATGAGAAGATTCATATCAATTTAATTTTTTTCCCTGGTATATGTCCCAGAATATTCATGAAGCTTGCTAAAAGCATTTTTGTAGAATAGATATCCATGCAAAAATTATTCGATGTGAATTTGTGTACCAGTCAATAATAAAAATTGTTCTAGTGAACAAGGATTAGAAACATGCGGAAAATCAGTTTGAAATCTTGAATAACTGAGTAGTTAATATGAGAAACAACAAATCTGTGAATATCATTCTCAGATAATTCTTAACAGGAAATGTCTGAATTGCATTATGTTTTTGGTTTAGTTTCTTCACCTAGCTACTCTAAAATATTGTCTTCTGAAATGGAAAAAATCTGCCTGATCTTCAGAAAGAACAAAGTATGAACTGTTACATTAATCAAAAGCATTTCATGAAATTACTCTAAATTTAACTGCAACTGGAATCTGAGATGAGGTGTGTGTTGTTTATAATTTCTGATTTAGTTTGGGGTGAACAGTTTATATGTATTCAGAAAAAAGTGTATTCAGCAAATTTATAGAACGGTACAAAAAATGTTTTAGGCAAGGGTTTGACATCTGTAAAGAGATGGAATGGGGGAAACCTAGTGATCAAATTACACTATTTTGATTTATTTTTTGGCTTCAAGTGTGATCCTAGAGGCAGCATACCCGCATAGTAGCTAACTGCTTGAAATTTGTGACAAAGTCACAGTTGAGCCTACCCAGAATTTACAGCTTCCAGTTACAGTAAGGAGTATGGATTGTTTTCTCTTTTAATCATTAACTTGAGAGCCTACACTTTCATGTGCACTGTCCATGGATTAATGTCAACATGGTGGAAAGAATTAGGCAAGAAAATGGACTGAAAATTATTTATGACCCAAGTGACTGCTACAATGCTTTAATACAAATACATAAAAGCAAGACACCAAAACAAAAACAAAAACAAAAAACTAGAACAAACGTCTGAGTAAATGCATTATGGAAGATGTTCAGAACTTGAAGAATGTCAGTATTTTAAAAATAATTAATATTCTGAATTAACATTCATATGAAGAGATACTACAATTTCATTTTATCTTTTTCTGTAGAGGTCAGTGTTACTCATTTCACTGCTATAGTATGTAGTGTTTTCTTCTGGAGGTCAGACATGAAAACACAGATTGCTTCTAGTGAAAGGTAGGTTGGACTAAAAAAAGAGTTTTAATACAAAGGAAAAGACATAAAAAGGATTTTCCTGGAATGTTGTACATACAGTTAAACCCATGTCTACTGGAACGTAATACTATCTATGGAAATCTGGAAACTTTTATTAGAGCTTCATTTTCAGTTCCTAAGACAGGGTATGATGTCGGGGACACACGTACAGTGAAAAAGTGTCTGCGTATGGCAGATATCCAGATTATTTTAAACATTTTCCTAAGGTTTCAAATTTTCAGGCATGACTTTTCAGACTGTCTAATATCTTTCATCACACATCCAAGATCCTGTTTCTTATTAGAGTTTGGAAGAATGCTGCTGTAAGCTCAGTTTGCCAAATACTCACTGTATAACTGCTTGGACAGGCTATGATGTGAAAAAAAGATATCAAAGTAAATGTACTTGCATCTGTGTGCAAGTTAGACTCCCAAACTGTAGATTTTACTCAGTATTACTAATATTAGTTATGGTAAAAATAATACCTAGTTATCAGTAGTGCTTCCCATCGGCATATTTCAAAGTATTTAATGAAGTAACTCAATTTCTTTTACCCATTTACAGATGGAGAAACCACAGTTAAAGGGGAAGGGAGTTTGGGCTGATTATTTCTTATCATTTCTTTATGTTCACTTGCATAACTGGCTTCATTTATTTTATGTCACAAAGACTGTTTTTGCTATGTAAATGGAAGCATAAGGTTCGATTTAGCAAATAGCCTATCACAAATAGTATTTACAAAGAGGGAAAAATATGGAAATGAGGCATTCCTCCTTTAGAGTCATGACTTCAGTAAATAGAGAGTAACAGCAGTGTATGCTCACAGTGCTAGTAAGCTAACATCAATTTTGAATTGAGTAAAAAGTTGGATATATGGATAGGCTAGTGAATGTGTGGGCCTGAAATAGAGATCTCTAGAGAGCTCAGCTCCCTTGTTTCCTTGTAAACTGTATTTATCTGAGTTACAGTGCAAAATTTTTTTGTGGATCTCTGGACTGAAAATGAACAGAAGTCAAATCTCATGATAGCAAAGATTTTTGAATATGTAAGCAAAGATTTTGAATATCAAAGTAAAATTTAAAATTTGAATTTTTGTTAAATAAACATGATTTGCTTGAGCTGGAGCCATTTAAACAGAATAATCAAAGAACTATGCAGATACAGAAGGGTCTAGATATCTGTGGCCTTTTTAGCCCCTACAGCTGTTGTAATCAGAACTTAATACACTGTTTTGAATTAATCTTACTGAGTTGTTTCTCCTGAGTGAAGACACACCTACAGTATTTCAGAGCTGTAGTAGTGAGATACAGGCTTTTAAATTGGAGAAACAGAACATTTTATAGCTTTTAAACTATAACATTCTTGCATATCTAAAAGCAACTTAGTCTGTTCTGAAACAGTAGTGATAGCTGGAATACAAATAAGTATACAGCTTTGGATCCAATGGAACCCTAGTAAACTTATATTTTGTCTCTACAGTCTTGATTTTATTTGCTTCTCCTTTGTTTAGCAATTATGTAAAGTTGCTCCTCACCCTAGCGTTCTATTTAGATGACTAGTATCTAATGTAATTGTTTATATTTGAATAAACAGTGACAGGTAGAGTCAGTGTTTATGTTTCTGGGCTCTCTTCTCTATTCTCACTCGTCCATGTGTGGATGAATGCACGATTCCCACTGAAATCTACCAGTGTTGGCTGTGTAAACTAGGGAGTAAATTTTCCATTACAAATTCTCTTGCTCAGTGGGAATATTTTTATTTCTTTCTATGAGACACAGACAAACCCCAATCATATAAATCACTTGGGGCATGTTTTGACCCAAGCCATATGCATATGGATGTAACAGACATAAACAGGAGCCAGACACTTTCCTGTTAAAGTTATTTCAGACCACTTTCAAACACACTGTTAAACTTAGTGTATTCATTGACTTGACTTTACTACTGGGCTTGAAAAATGAGATATTAAATATTATGCTTTAGTAACTAACTGATAAGAACTAGGACTTCGAAAGTGGGTTTATAGATTGAGAAAAATATACTTTATGTTCTTTTGTTTGACTCTTTATACTAAATAACTTATCATGAAAAGCCCCTTTTCTCAGTCTGTTAAGCAGTAAAATGTCAGTCATAGTGGAAAGGAGTGACTCCTTCTGCAAAAGAAGCTGGGCTGCATATGTCAGGTGTGTTATACCTTTTGCTGACCACCATAGAGCAAGTTTAAAAGTTCTTCTGCTCTCCCCTGCACCTGCTCCAGCAGTGAGGGGCCCAGACCTGCACACAGGGCTCGAGGTGAGGCCTCACCAGTGCTGAGCTCAGGGGCAGAATTACATCCCTGCTCCTGCTGGCCACACTGTTCCCGATACAAGCCAGGATGCCATTGGCCTTCTGGGCCACCTGGGCACACTGCTGGCTCATGTTCATCCGGTTGTCACCCAGCACACCCAGGTCCCTCTCTGCTAGGCCACTCCACAGCCGCTGCTCCTCCAGTCTGTAGCGTTGCGGGGGTTATTGTGGCCAAAGTGTAGGACCCTGCACTTGGTTTTATTGAATTTCATACCGTTGGCCTTGGCCCATCGACTCAGCCTGTCCAGGTCTCTCTGCAGGCCCTCCAGCTTGGTGTCATCTGCAAACTTACTAAGGGGAGATTCAATCCCCTCATCCAGGTTGTCAATAAAGATGTTGAACAGGACTGAGTCCAGTACTGATCCCTGGGGGATCTGGCTGGCACCAGATGCCAACTGGATGCAGCACCATTCACCACCACACTCTGGGCCCGGTCATCCAACCAGTTTTTTACCCAGCGAAGGGTGCATCTGTCCAAGCCACGGGCTGCCAGTTTTCCAGGAGGATGTTGTGGGAGACTGTGTCAAAGGCTTTGCTGAAATCGAGGTGGACCACATCCACAGCCTTCCCCTCATCCACTAGATGGGTCTTCCAGTCATAGAAGGAGATTGGTCAGGCAGGACCTTCCTTTCCTAAACCCATGTTGGCTGGATCCCCTGGTTGTCTTCCACATGTCGCTTGATGGCACTCAGGATGATCTGCTCCATAACCTCACCAGGCACTGAGGTCAGGCTGACAGGCCTGTAGTTCCCCAGATCCTCCTGGCCCATCTCATGGATGGGTGTCATGCTGGCCAACCTCCAGTCATCTGGGACCTCCCCACTTAGCCAAGGATTGGTGATAAACGATAGAGAGTGGCTCAGCCAGTTCTTCCGCCAGGTCTCTCAGCACCCTAGGATGAATCCCATCTGGGCCCATGGACCTGTTGGGATCTAACTGGCACAGCAGGTCACTCCTGTAATCCAGATCCAGGAGGGTTATTCTGTTCCCCATCCCTGCCTACCAACTCAGGAGCCCAGTTGCCCTGAGGACAGCCAGTCTTCTTGTTAAAGACTGAGGCAAAGAAGCCTTTTCCTTGTCTTCAATTACTATGTTCCCTCCCTCATTCATGGAGATTTTCCCTGACCTTCCTTTTGTTACTAATGTATTTATAAAAGCAATTTTTATTATTCTTCACAGAGATGGCCAGATTAATTTCTAACTGAGCTTTTGCATCTCTAATTCTCTTTTTACATGCCCTTATAATATCTTTAAACACTTCCTGGTTCACCTGCCCCTTTTTCCAGAGTTGATAGACTCTTTTTTTTTCTGAGTTTTTTCAAAAGCTCCCTGCTCAACTAGGCTGGTCTTCTTCCTTGTTGGCTCATTTTTCAGTGCATAGGGACAGCCTGCTCCTATGTCTTCATAATTTTAATCTTAAAGTAAGTCCAACCTTCATGGACCCCTTTGTTTCTGAGGGTGGCTTCCCAGGGCAGTCTCTGATACAGCATCCTGAATAGACTGAAGTCAGCCCTCTGGAAGTCCAAGGTAGAGGTTTTGATGATGACCCTCTTAACTTCACCATGTATTGAAAATTCTATCATATATGATATGATAGATATATATGATATGATAGGGTTGCTGTGCCCAAGACAACCTCCAACCCCCACATCTTCCACCAGCCCTTCTCTGTAATGTAGACACATGAATTACTAGTAAGTAATCCAAACACTGAGTTTCCTTTAAAGATTTCAGAGTGAAAGTAAGAAACACAGAACAGAAAAGTGGCAACACCTGACAGAGAGACAATCAGAAATTTCCTCCTAAATCTGTAGAACAGACTGACAAAGGGTATGATTCTTGACTTATGATATTATATATGAATATTAAGCACTCATAAAATCAATGCATCTTTCAGTCTTAGCAAGTTGATTCAGTGTGTCCCTGTTCCAGGCTTTTTTCCTCATTCCTGTTTACACACCACACACTTGAAACATATGGGAAAGAATTGTAGGCTAGTGTTTACACCAGCTCTAGATACCAACAAAAGAATGACTATGCACAAAGTAGAGCTCTGCCAAGCCTCTGTCACATGGCAGTATCGAATTTCGAAAGATAAATAACCAAGAATCTTGAAAACTTGAAGTTCAGTGAAGTTTCAGTAATCTGTTTACATCTGTCAGAGCTTATAAATAATGATGGTTTAATTCTTCATGCTTTGAAAGTGGAGCAACAGCAAGAATGATTAATAACTTTTTCAAGTGTAAGGCTGATTTTCCAATAACACAGTTTTAAAGTATCACTTTGCAGACGCTCAGTCTTTTTCACGGGAGAAAATGCTGTAGGTGTTACATAGAGTAACTAAATCCTACGCCAATCTGTAGTCTAAACAGGTCTCTCAAATTATTCTGCTAGGTTCAATAGCTGTATATCATAGCATGATGCTGCTGTTGCTACCATGCTAACATACCATCTTGTAGCACTTTCTCTGTGCTGGGCATTATATATTGTGTCAGCAATGTTATTGTCATTGTTAGCACAATAGATGCTGGTACCACTTGAGTGAACGAAATCAAGACCTTGCCCCTATTCAGTGAAAATATTTACAGCAACATTCTTAAAAGCAGATTTATTTACTTTTGTGTCTTTGCCAAGGTTAAACAATAAAAAAGAGAAGAAAATGCAGCCTAGAGCCTGGTTACTATCTGTTGAAGTAACCTTACAATTTTTTTGCCACTCTTCTCTGAGTTGATGCATGGCATGAAACAACTATTGCATGCTTCTTCATGAGGTGGAGAGCTGAGGGTAAAGGTCCATATTTCAGTAGTGGGTGTGTTCACCCAAGTAAATTACAGATTCCAATGCATTTGGGGAGGATTTCAGTTCTGGGAGTTAAAAAGCAGAGTATACTTGAGCTTACATATTCCCTGGAGAACTTTATATCTACTGTTTATCACATATTAAAACTCATCAAATGTTTATCGATTGCAACCCAGGTTTAATGTTTTTAAGAATTTCATTAGAACATCCTTCTGAAGTATTTTGTAATGGATGTTATTTTATGATGTGACTTTGAGATACAATTTAATTTTAGTATCTTTTCCTTGGCATTAAATTTATGTTCTCATTTTGTTCATTCTTTCAATACAAGCTCTTTAAACTGTTTCATTGCTGTTAGAAGCATCACAGGCAATTTTGTGGCTAGCAACATGGGGACCGTATTACCCAGCATGGAAACACAATTGTTTGACATTCATATAGCAGAAGGACTCAAGCTTGCTTGGCATGGTTGAGTACACAGCAACCCACACATAACCAAGCATTGACTATATGGCTGCCATAGTTCTCTCTACGTTTTTGTGAACTTGCAGACCCATAGTGTAGGAAATTTGTTAGAAATTATACTTTTATAATGGGCAACTGCACACCTGACAAACATAGAGAAATATGAAAACTCAGTCAGCTCTGCCTGGACAATATTTTGAAGTAGAAAAGTGAAGCCAGGCCCTGGAAGTCTAGGCATGCAGTCTTGCACTTTGTAAGTGGATCTAGTCTTGGAGTTATGTGCCAATGCCTGTATTTTGTGTAGGTCAGGATGACCCTCAGCTTTTACTGAAAAATGACAGTCTTGTTATTGGAGCTTAGGACAGAAATAAGTTTGTGAATGTCTGCCTCCAGTTTTGCAAGGGGTGCTTACTGTGACCCAAGATAAGCTACTTACAGTCTTTAAACTTGAGGGTTAATATGGGACATCTCTTTCTAGATCTGTAAAATACTCTGAGCTCCAGGGAGAGAAGCTAGCTATTATTATTTCACAGTGTCTTTCACCAAGACAGCTCATAAAATGTTTGGCAAAGTTTAAAATCACTTCTTCCACGTGGAAATTACTTTTTAGAAGGTATGGACTAGACTGTACCAGAATAATATGCAGATATGTGGCAAGGCATGTGTACTGGGTTCAGCTAGGATAGGGTTAATTTTCACTGAAGCCTGGGAGCTGGGCATAGCTGGGGTAGCTGAATCAAACTAGCCACTAGCCAAGGGGACAGTTGATACCATCACGAGGACGTCATGCAGGGCGGGGGTCTCTCTCTTTTCCATGTCTCTGCCGTGCTGCTGGGATCCAGGTGGTGAGACATCCACATTACGTATTACTCACATTATATCTGGTTAAATACCACTGTTATATCTTTTATGTTTAATCATTAAAACAAACTGTTTTTATCACAACCCCACGAGGCTCTGCCTGCTGCTACTTCCAGGCTCTCCTCCTCACTCCCCGCAGGGCAGAGGCCAGCGAGGGAGTGACCGCGAGGGAGTGACCGCGTGGTTCCTTTGTCTCTCCCTGCCGGTCACTCGGCTTGAACCACGACAGCGTGGCTGACTCCATGTTCCCTGCCAGCCCTCAGCTCTGTCCCGCAGCCACCAAGACAAGATATACTTTGAACTGTAAACTGAAGCCACGTGGTGACTTCTGGAGAATAAGACAGATATTCCAAAATGTAATCTGTCAGGACACTTGGGCCTGCTTTTGCAGGAAGTACCAAGAGGGGAGATTCTCTAATGCCGGAGGCTTCACTTGCAATGACACAGATAAGCCTCTGATTAATTTATTGCAACTTTGGTAAAATGGTTTCTTATGTACCCTTTTCTAGTACATAATATAATGATTTCGTAAGAAAATAATGATAAGCTTAAGCCAACATAGCTAAAATACCACAAGGTAATTTTCTGTGAGAAAGTCTGAAGGTTCTGAGCATAAATCTAATTCTCTGATAAAGTAAACACTTTTTGAAAATAATCGTACTTCATGAAAGTGCGTGTTTAGAGTCCCAATTGCCATTTGATTTTGTACTAGCAATTTAAAGTACAATTAGCAGTAAAATAGCCAGTTGTTAAGGACACCAATAAATTAAAGCCAGAAAACAATGGTGACTTGTGCTTAGTATGCAGATCATATAAACCCCAACTGCAGAGCTGAGCATTAGGATTCTGGACAACTGGTCTGTTCTGATGTTGAATAAAGAGCAGGGCTGAATGTTGGGCTTCAGTCGTACACTTCTAGTGGCTAATCCTCTTTGTAACGGTTGATTTACATGTTAGACGATCTAAAAGACAGGAAGTACAGTGTCTGGCTTTAAGTCTTGGTTCGAGAGTTTTCCATTCACCTTCCTATGGCAGGAATTGCAATTCATTGCCTGCTATTTTGCAGCTTGCTTTGAAAGAATTTAATACGTTATACAGTAATACAGAATTTGAAAAGCATGGATACAGTTCAGGCTTTTTTTGGTATGTTGTATATTCTAGAGCTGGAAATAAGGCTGTTCATAATATAGGTTAAATACTTAACATTACCTAAAAAGTGTAACAGCATTATTTCATATGACTCAAATATGCAAAGAAATGCTCAGGTGTATGGGTGCTCAGGTGAGTCTCAGGCTACAATGTCCATAATACACTACATACCTTCCTTTCAAAGTCCCTTCGAAACCAGTGACCTTAATGCAGCTATTCTGGTTTTTAAATTGTACAGAAAGTCATGCTGCCAGAGTCGTTATTCACAAAGGAGACAGAGGAGTTCTGCTTTATTTGAATAAGGGGAGAGTCCGCTGGACATATGTCCCTGTGGGGTCTCTCAAATCGCTGGAGGACACAGCTTCCTTTTACCCTAATTTCCTGGCCGTATAAGACCCTTTCCCCATCAGCTGAGGTACTCGTGAGGTACAGACTTCCCAATCTGCCCATCACATGCTCCCCCTTATCGAGTATCCTCCTTAACAACACACATCACATGTTTCATTAACTCCAACTTTATGCTGCCCCGGGTGGTGAAGTTAAT